>NW_011888817.1:3487447-3491939 GCF_000151845.1 Pteropus vampyrus | reverse complement strand
TCAGCTCCACCTCAGATCATCAGGCATTAGATTCTTATAGGAACACCGGGCCCTGGTGCCAAAAAGGTTGGGGACTGCTGCCTTTTAGGGTCAATACGAGGATCAAATTAATTAAAGCACATAAGACAGAACAAAACCTGATATACTGTAGGTACACAGCAATGTTCACTGGTTTCTATAGCAATTCCTTGGCCTAGCTGGATTCTAGGCCACCGACAGCCAGCGGGGCCCTGGGATGGGAAAGAACAGGAAGGCAGGGTCAGCGGGTCCCCTGGGGTTTCTGGGTCAGCAGAAGTGGCCTCTCTCCGGGTGCCTCACTCGCCTGTATCACCTTCGGCTCTTCCCCTCTATCTGCCTAGAGATGCAGAATTTGTGGCTGCCTTTGGGGCCCCTGATGCTGTGGAGAGTGAGCAGGTTTGGGGGCCCCCATACCTGAGCTTAACTACTAAATACACCAATTATTAGATGTGTGACTCTCAGCCAAGTCACCAAAACTCCCTGAACCTGACTTTCCTCATCGGTGGGGAAATTAACACCTACCTTGCAGGGTTATTGAGAGAATTCATCCATTTACTCATTTATTTGTCCCAGGATCATAGATAGACTACCTCCCTGGGTACAGACAAACCCTAGGTACAGACAAACCCCTGACTCAGGAGCTGACTTTCGAGTAGGGAGTGGGGACCTATGATCAACAAGATAAATGAGTAAAATGTTTAGCACATTAGCTAGTGGTAGCCTTAAAGAGAAATACATAAAGCAGGGAGGGGATTTGTAATGTTGAGGGAAAAGGCTGCTGACATTTTAGATGGAAGGACTGAGGAGGCCTCCTTAGGTAGGTGAGGTTTGAATAAAGGCCTAAAGGAAGTGAGGAGCCGACCAAGAGATTTCTGGGGGGAAATCATTGGGGTGGGGGTGAAGGAAGGGACCAGCAAGTGCAGAGGCCCAGAGGCAGGGATTAGGCCTAGCACCGGCAAGGAGCAGCAGCAGGCAGCACAGAGCTATGATGGGTGGACAAAAGGGAACATGGAATATGACCCAACAAGTAGCAGGTGTCAGGCCTAGAGATGCTTTCTCTCTAAGGGAGATGTGGGGCTTGGGATGGTTGAGGGAGTTAATGACAGCATGTGGGGGAAGTGGCCAGCACAGAGCTGGGCCCAGGCAACCACCCAACTCATGAGCGTTTCTCTCCTTTGTCACAGTCAGTCATAGGTAGTGGCACCTGGGAGGCCATCAGCACAGAAACTCCTGTGAAATCCCCGAGATTCGCCCTTTTGGATCTGGAGAAAGGGAAGTCGTATGTCTTCAGAGTGCGCGCGATAAACAAGTATGGCATGAGTGACCCCTCGGAGTCCAGCGAGCCCATCACCTTGAAGGGGAAGCCAGGTACCTGCGTGATGCAGGAGATGGGGGCGGGCCAGGCCAGGCGGGTCTGTCTGCATCCGGGACTCAGGACCCCAGGGCTGCTGAGACAGAGCCGTGCCCGTTTCCCTGTCCCTGACCCCTGCTACCTACCACGAAGCTGAAAAGCAACGTGATCTCAGGCCTATAAAGTGTTAGGACATCAGGATTCACATTTCTCTGGACAAGAGGCTCATGGAAGCAAAGACTTTTTTTTTTCCCCCCCAAAACAGTAATTCACAAGTTGCAAAATCCAGCTGGGTCCAGCATAAGTGCTGAGTGTGACCAAGTGGTCCCTCGGTTCTAGAGATCTCCAAGCAGCACCCAGTCCTGCCTCACCTCCTTCCCCTCCCTGATGGGGGCTATGCTGCCCCACCTCGAACTCTGGCTCACCAAGTGGAACACCTCCCACCTGTAGCATGGCATGGGCCTGGGCAAGTCATTTCTGAGCTGCAAACCTTGGTGTCCTCACCGGCCAAATGAATGTACATATTCATAACAACTGTGAATGGGTTGGTGGGCAAGTGGTGTTTTCTTTCATTCTGGTCTGGTTAACATGTAGGCTTGATTTGGGGCATGGCCCGTGAGTGGTTTGCGACTAGATGTGGGCAGTCTCTGGCGCACAAGCCAGCCTTATGGTAAGATTCTAGTACAGTTCTAAAAAGGAAGGGAGAGGAAGAGCAGGGAGAAGAAGGGAAAAAAAGAAAAGAAAAGGTATTTACTTGTATTATAAAGGTAAAATTACATAAAAATGGGGAAATACCCCCCAAAAAGCAAAAGAGTGAGAGAGGAAGGGAGGGAGGAAGGAAAGAAGGAAAGAAGGAAGGAAAGAAGGAAGGAAGGAAGGAAGGAAGGAAGGAAGGAAGGAAGGAAGGAAGGAAGGAAGGAATTAAGAAATTGAGAAAGAGAGAGAGAGAGAATGCCCCCACCCCCATGATTCTACTGCCCAGGGGTAACCACTGTGAATATGTGGGCGCCTGGGCTTCTGGCTTTTTGACCACATGCCTATCTTTTTTAAAGTACAGTCAAGCCATATGTAAAGATCTGCATTCTACTTTTAAAAATCAACGTTATATCACAAATATTTCCTCATGTCATTAAATCCTCCTTGAAGTCATAATTTTAATGCCTGAGGACTACTCCATGGATACCCTCAGCTCAGGTTTTTGCCCTTGGGTAGAATCACGTCTCTTGGACACGTGGGTTCTTGAGTGGCCTCCTTCCAGCCTCTCTCCTCCACCCAGCCTTCATCTACTGCCACATTGTCTTCAGCCTGAGAGGCTTCTGAAGTTGCTGACAGGACCTTCCTGAGCCCAGGACCTCAAGTCTATTTCTCAGTGCATCCCCTAAGCCAAGTGCAGAGCCTGGCTCAGAGTAGGCACTCGATAAACATTGCATTTATGTTGGATGGATGCTGAGTTCAGCCTTTTCCTGTTGACTTTGAAGTACCACCAGAACACAAGGAAAGGTGTCTGGGTGAAATGGAAGATGAGCTCTAGAATTCAGGAGAGAGGGCAGAGCTAGAGGTAAAGTCTGGGAATTCACCTGCAGAGAGGTGAAGGCTAAAGCCATAGAAATAGATGGACTCACGAGATGACAGGAGAGGGGAAAAATAAAGTAAGTAAAAGAGAAGAAGCTTGGAAGAGTCCCACAGTAGAAAACGGGGAGCCACCAAAAGATGTGTAAAAAGTTTGAGAAGTAGAAAGAGAAGGAAGTTTTTGCTCCCGTCAGCCATTTTTCCATTTATTCATATTTCCATCCATTCATCTATTCATCCATTCATCCACCCATCCATCTATCTATCCATTCATTCATCCATCTGTCCATCCACTCATCCACTCACTGATTCATCCATCCATTTATCGGTCCATCCATCCGTACATTTAACAAATCATGGCAGCTCCAACCTCAAGTAGCTTAGTCTCAGGGAGCCATGAAAGTCAACAGAGACATTTCAAGGAAAGAAAATCAAGTTTTCTAGAGATTAAAGATAAAGACTTAGGAAAACTGCAGATTTAGTGACTTCTACATGAGAGAGAGATTGTAAGGATTAATGAATGGGAGCTTTAGTAAGGAAGAGGGGACTGGAGGTAAGAGGGGAGAGGACTTCCGGAATACAAGAGTCTGGGGCACACCTCTGGGACAAGGAAAGGCTGCCCAAAGCCCCAGGGCATGTCTGGATCCATGTTCTACCCGTGATTGCTGTAGGGGCTCCTCCCTGCCTCTCCCTACACTCCACCGCTCCCCACCCTGTTAGTGCCTATAACTCAGCATCCTTACTCAGCCCACTTTTCTGTTTTTTAGCTACTCTCCCTCCTCCAGCTCAAGTTCAAGCTTTCCGAGACACGCAGACCTCCGTCTCCCTGACCTGGGACCCAGTGAAAGAAAGCCCAGAGCTCCTGGGTTATTACATATATTCCCGGGAGGCAGGATCATCCGAGTGGCAAACAGTTAACAACAAACCTATCCAGGGCAATACGTGAGTTTTCCCCCACCTCTTCCTGTGCCAGGGAGCCCTCCAAGGAGGGGCCACAATAATGATGAAGCCTACCATTTCACAGTATGGTGCCAGCACTGGGCACTGTTCTAAGCCCTTTTCATATATTAGGTCATTTAGTTCTAACTGCAAGCTTAGGACTAATGTTTTTATAATCATTGTTCAGGTGAAGAAACTGAGACACGGAGCGGTTATGTAACTTGCCAAAACTCCCCTAGCTAGCAAGTGGAAGAACTGAGACTTGATTCAGATGGCCTTCTTTTTGGCTAATGCTTGCCAAGGGCATGCCTTTTGCAGATAGAGGTGACTGACTAGGTCTCATCCCTCCGGGAACGCGGGGACAGAGAGCAGAGGGTATAGAGCAGCCATTGTCTTCGGGACCAAGGAGGCCTGCACTCGGGTTCCACAGCCACCCTTCACTTGCCCGGTGCCCTTGTACAGATTCACCCTCTCAGCTTGGCTCAGACTTCCATCCTGTTGCCTTTCTAACTCCCAGGCTCCCTTGTCACTCTGAGGCCCTGGGCTTGGCAGGCAGTGTGAGCCTCAAGCCTTTTGGGCTCATGACTTCTCTTAGTTTTGAGAAAAACTGTGGGG
>NW_011888817.1:3485584-3486712 GCF_000151845.1 Pteropus vampyrus | reverse complement strand
TTCCCGGGAGGCAGGATCATCCGAGTGGCAAACAGTTAACAACAAACCTATCCAGGGCAATACGTGAGTTTTCCCCCACCTCTTCCTGTGCCAGGAAGCCCTCCAAGGAGGGGCCACAATAATAATGAAGCCTACCATTTCACAGTATGGTGCCAGCACTGGGGACTGTTCTAAGCCCTTTTCATATATTAGGTCATTTAGTTCTAACTGCAAGCTTAGGACTAATGTTTTTATAATCATTGTACAGGTGAAGAAACTGAGACACGGAGCGGTTATGTAACTTGCCAAAACTCCCCTAGCTAGCAAGTGGAAGAACTGAGACTTGATCCAGATGGCCTTCTTTTTGGCTAATGCTTGCCAAGGGCATGCCTTTTGCAGATAGAGGTGACTGACTAGGTCTCATCCCTCCAGGAACGCGGGGACAGAGAGCAGAGGGTATAGAGCAGCCATTGTCTTCAGGACCAAGGAGGCCTGCACTCGGGCTCCACAGCCACCCTTCACTTGCCCGGTGCCCTTGTACAGATTCACCCTCTCAGCTTGGCTCAGACTTCCATCCTGTTGCCTTTCTAACTCCCAGGCTCCCTTGTCACTCTGAGGCCCTGGGCTTGGCAGGCAGTGTGAGCCTCAAGCCTTCTGGGCTCATGACTTCTCTTAGTTTTGAGAAAAACTGTGGGGTAAGAAGTTCAGGTGGTGACACCCCTCGGATGACTAGCCCTGAGCACACCTGGCTGGGCTCCCCTCACCCTAAGCCCCAAACCCCGAGATCATCTTACACAGAAAAAGGGGCAGGAACTGGTGTCCCTCTGGTCTTTGGCTCCTCACAGTCACATGTAAGGGGTCACTCATAATTTCTTACTGCTAAAGTTTCCAAGTTGGAGAGAAATGAAGTTTTTGACAAATTCGCTCAGAGCCCCCCCCCCCACTTGCATTCGGTGTACTTCCCTAAGGGAGGGGACAGGGGTTGAGGGAGAATCACCTGAAAGGTATGGCATGCCCGGGGAACATGTCACACGCGGGGAGTGGGTGGCACACACCTCGGTCATGTCCAGAGAACTCATCACACATGTGCATGTTGTCAGTTACATGTGTCATGGTTGGAAAGGGGCTAAACACTGCTACCCAGGAGTG
>NW_011888817.1:3477814-3485534 GCF_000151845.1 Pteropus vampyrus | reverse complement strand
GAACTGGTGTCCCTCTGGTCTTTGGCTCCTCACAGTCACATGTAAGGGGTCACTCATAATTTCTTACTGCTAAAGTTTCCAAGTTGGAGAGAAATTAAGTTTTTGACAAATTCGCTCAGAGCCCCCCCCCCACTTGCATTCGGTGTACTTCCCTAAGGGAGGGGACAGGGGTTGAGGGAGAATCACCTGAAAGGTATGGCATGCCCAGGGAACATGTCACACGTGAGGAGTGGGTGGCACACTCCTCGGTCATGTCCAGAGAACTCATCACACATGTGCATGTTGTCAGTTACATGTGTCATGGTTGGAAAGGGGCTAAACACTGCTACCCAGGAGTGCCGTCCAGGGTGATGGCATAAAGGCAGCTTCGTTGGACTGTGGTGGTCAGGTCAGTTCAGCACTGAATCGCTAGGCACCAAAGAACCTAGCTCATAAGAGATGCTCAAAAAATATCTGAATGAATGAATGAACGGATGGATCAATAAATAACGAACGGGCAGGCATTGTGCTGGGACTCGGGAGACCTGGGCTCCAGTCCAGCTGTTTTCCCAATTGGCTGTGTGCTCTTAGCATGCCCCTTTCCTTCTGGGGAAACTTGTCCTACCTGTAAAATGAAGAAACTGGACAGTTTGATCCCTAAGGGCCCCTCCAACATTCAATTTCATCCTCATCTCCAAAACAGGAATAAGTAACAGTACCTTCCTCAGAGGGTGTTGTGACAGGTGCCTGAGCCTACACAGGTTCTGTGGAAAACGAGTGCTAGACAAGCATGTGCTATGGTCATTACTGTCACCCATCATCAGCCAGGGCTGGTCCAGAGAGTTAGCCCCAGCCTCACCTGTTCAGGTGCTGCCTGAGCATCAGCCCCTCCATGCTTCACCCCTCTCATAAAGTCAGATTGCCCATTCGATGTGCGTGTCCCTGAGCAGGGAGCTCGATGCTGTGTCAGCCATCGACACTTGATTTAAGTCCTCAGGGCTCTTCAAGGTCAACTAGCTGAGAGACGCTCCCTTTAGAACAACAAGATTTGCTACAGGAAAATGTTGATAAGTGAAAACGGAGAAAGAGCTTCACGATTTAGGTTTTATCAAGAAGGGACAGGATGAGAAGGATACTTTTCTCCAAACCAGAGTTTCCTTGTGTGTCTCTGGATAACAATTCTCTTTGGGGGTCTTTAAAAGGACTCTGTTTTAGAATCACAGCATTTGTGCAGATAATAAGACCCACTTGTTGTGTTTCAAGGACAAGGCCGAACGTCTTGGAGATATTCCAGGAAGTATAGTTCACAGGTTGGCTACCTGGGCCTCTGGCATATTCGATTTTAATTATGGCCTCTAGAAGAGCTACAGCCTTTAAAATCTTTTTTTTCCTAGTTTTATTGAGAAATAATTAGCATACGTCACTGTATAAGTTTAAGGTGTGCAGCCTGATAGTTTGATTTATATATATTGTGAAACGATTACCACAGTAGATTTAGTTAACATCCATTATCTCATATAGATACAATAATAAGAAAAGAAAAAATTTTTCTCCTTGTGATGAGAACCCCTAGGATCTACTCCTTAACAACTTTCCCATATATCATGCAGCAGAGCTATCTCTAGTCACCATGCTTTATGTCACATCCAGGGACTTATTTATCTTATAACTGGGAGTTTGTACCTTTTGACCACCTTCCTCCAACTTTTCAAACCTTAAGAACTTTATCCCCCATCACTTTGGGGTCAGGGGCAATGTCTCTAGTTAAGAACTGGCCCACAACCCTCAAATCCTATCATGCTGGATACCACTTATCCCACAAGTTTCTAGAAAGTTCAGAAATGTCTGCGAGCTGTTCGGCCATCCCTGAAGGTTGCATAATTCTCTCCCAGGTTTACGGTTCCCGGGCTGAGGACGGGCAAGGAGTATGAGTTTTGTGTCAGGTCGGTCAGCGAGGCCGGGGTCGGTGAGAGCTCAGCCGCCACCGAACCCATCAGGGTCAAGCAGGCCCTGGGTAAGTCCGAAGGGGCAGGCGCGGCCTGCGAGCCTGGGACGCGAGCCTGGGACGCAGCCCTGCACTGGGTAGGGAGTGGGGGCTGATACATCACGAATTGGAGGGTCTCATCCCAGAGGCTGATGGGAAAAAGTCCCCCAAAAAAAGCTGGCACTGACTCTGACCACCCTGTCCTTTGGGAAGGAAGTAACAATGGTCTGGGGCTGTGCAGTGAAGCCTGACCAGCTCTGAGGCCCAGGTGCCCTCCAGGGGGCAGAGACAGGGTTCCTGGCAGGCACTGCTGGCTGTTAGTATCCCCGGAGCTGGGTGGGTGCCCACCGGGGAAGGCTTGCTGGCTTCCTTGGCCCCCACTGCCCCTGGCCTCACCTCCTTGCCTCCCCATAGCTACACCATCTGCTCCATATGACTTCATCCTCCTAAACTGTGGGAAAAATGATATGGTCATTGGATGGAAACCTCCCAAGCGCCGTGGAGGTGGCAAGATCCTGGGCTACTTCCTAGACCAGCACGACTCGGAGGAGCTGGACTGGCATCCGGTCAACCAGCAGCCCGTTCCCACCCAAGTCTGCAAGGTAAGGCTGGAATGTGGCCACCAGCCAGGTGTCCTGACCTGTGCGGATGGAGACGGAAGGTCACTTTTGGAATGAGGCTCTCAGAGTTCTGGCCTCGGTAATCCAGCTTATTTCCTAGTGCAGATCCGCTTGACCAATCTCGTTTAAAGGCCCCACGGACCTCCTATTCTAAACCTCTCCCCTTGCTGCTGTACGTACCTCTTCCCCTTCATCCCTAGCCTTGACTTTCAGTCTGTTTCTGCTCTTCAAGGTCAGTAACCTTCGTGAAGGCCACTTCTATGAGTTCCGTGCCCGGGCGGCAAACTGGGCAGGTGTTGGCGAGCTGTCGGCGCCCAGCAGCCTGTTTGAGTGCAAAGAGTGGACAATGCCCCAACCAGGTGAGAGGCCGGGAGGTGCTAGGCCTCAGCACCCTCTCTCTCCCCAAATCTAACTAATGAGACGAACAGCACCGAGCTCTCTGTGCATTCACGCTTGATCTGTTGGTCCCAGACACCAGCCAGACCCCTGGCCCCTCCACCAAGTGACCTTGTAAACTCTGACACAGACCATCTTAATCCTGCCTTAGAGGATCCCTAACCTTGGCCACCAGCTGACCCAGTTCCCCCAGCACAAACTATCCTCTAGCTCGACACATCATCTGAGCTCTGCTTCTGGCCACAGACCAATCTCAAATCCCAAAGACACACTGCTAGGGTGACCAACTCATCTCAGTTTGCCCAGGACTTTCCTGATTTTACCACTGAAAGTTCCACACCCCAGTTCCTGGACAAACAGCCCCATTAGCTTTCTCAAAAATGAGTTCCTCACCTCCCCACAGGAAGGGAGGATCACAACCTTCTATCATCCTGTTCAGCTCGGTTCCATTTTCTACACAAAACCTTTACTTGAATGGCAGATAATAAGTATGTGTGATGTGTTAGACAATAATTATATTTACTGGGTACTTACTACGTGCTGACAATTTCCACGAATTATGTCATTAATGCTCACAACAGCACTATATTATAGGAACCATTATTATCCTCATTTTACAAATGATGAGACAGGAACATAGAGGCTAAGTAACTTGCTCAGAGTCCCCACAGCCTGAAAGGGGGGAGCTGGGACATGAGTCCTGATGATCTGACTCTGAAGGTCACAGCCGTAACCCCTACACCAAACACTGAAACAGCAGACATTGGAAGGATTAATGCTCAATGGAATGGGGGTGGGAGGTTCAGGGATACTTCAGAAGGAAATGATGCTGAGATAACCCTATTTTGGGCCCAGGTCAAGCTTTGTTATGATGCCAAGGATGGCCAGGTCCCCACTATATCTGGAGCAGGTGCTTGCAGACCTGGTTGTGACTGACAGATTGACAAGCTTGCTCAATACCTGGCTGGCTGGCCATCTGGCTGTCTAGCTGGTTGCCTAGCCGCCCAGCCCCTTCTCCACTCCATCTCCCACAGGTCCCCCGTACGATGTACGAGCATTCGAAGTGCGAGCCACCTCCCTGATGCTGAAGTGGGAGCCCCCGCTGTACACAGGGGCCGGGCCGGTCACGGGCTACCGCATCAGTTTCCAGGAAGAAGGCTCCGAGCAGTGGAAGCCAGTGACCCCAGATCCCATCCCTGGCACCCACCTGAGGGTGAGTCCCTGCCCCCTTCATCCTCTGACTCACTCTGAGCCTTCCCTGCCCCTGGACGTGGCAGGACTACAGAACATCAGAGCTGAAATAACCCTCAGGGATGACTGCCCTCACTTAATGGCAGCAGAGGACTAGAAACGGGGAGTGGCTCACCCAGGGGGACACAGTGAGTTGGTGCTAGATCTGGCTGGCTGGTAGACGACCTGTTCCACTCTGGACAGACTCCTCACTGAAAATGCACTTGTAATCAGCGAGGTGTATCAGTGTTTGGATATGTTCATCCCTTGAGCCAAGAATTCTGCTTCAAGAATTGAATTGTAGAAAAATAATTAAGCAAGTGTGCAAAGATCTAAGGACCCCAATGCTCATTCCCGCGTTGTTTGTAAGGGCAAATTTTGGAAACAACTTAAACGTCCTTTAGTAAGGAGTTTGCCTAAATAAACCATAACGTATCTTTAAAGTGGAGCCCTGTGCCAGGTAGGATAAAGACTATGGGGGCATGAGGAGTGACGATAGGTAATAGATGAGGTAGACCTACGTGATCGTATCGACGTGACAGTATATCCATCATATGTATGTTTCTTAATTTAAATGAGAAACAAACTCTAAGCTCTTTGGATATATGAGAAATCTGGCAGAATCGCTGATTTTTTCCACCTGTAGGGGAAAAGAAAGCACAGTCTTCCACTGGCACAACAAAGACGACTCACAAATATTTCACAGGCCAGAAAACAAAAGTGTCGACTGAAGAAGCATCCTTAGCAGACATCAATGACTCCCTTGGACAATCCATGAGCATCACGGACTTCCAGGTCACCAGGCCACTTACTTCCACAGGCCGTGGCAACCATTTCTGAAGCCAGCGTGTCTCACACTTCTCCTTTGTCTAAGGAACATTTGTCAGGACAGTTCTGTGATGTGGATTAGATTTCATTTTTTGCAGTCCAGGGAAAAAGGGAATACTTTCTCCAACTCGTTTTCCTGAGGTGTCTTTCACCAGCAGGCAGGAGGGCGTGCGGTTTTCAAGACCACACGTTAGCATTCTGTTAGTTAGCACCAAGAGCAAAGAAGGCCTGCTGAAGAAGCCCCAAGCAATGTGGAAAGAGTAAGAAACTAACCAACAGACTGCTGCTCATGTCATGTGTCTACATGGATTATGTGCATTTAAAAGTAAATGGATGCTCTCAGAAGCTAAGCAGAGTCAGGCCTGGTTAGTACTTGGATGGGAGACCACTAAGGAATACCAGGAGCTGTAGGTGTTTAAAAAAAAAAGAAAGAAAAAGAAATTAAATAGATGCTTACAAAATTGTTAATTCTGGTCACATCTGGGAGTGGGACTGCCAGGGGAGCTTTAATCCTTCATTTGATATTTTTCTCTATTGCTTTAATATTTTTTCCCAACAAGCATGTATTTTTTTTTATATTCAGAGAAAATAAAAATTATTTTACTTGAAAAAATAACATCAAGGCCACCTAAGAGAGAATCAGGGAGGGCAAGCCTCGGCCAGTGGAATGCTCTGAGATGGTGCAGTGTCCACCTGTACGAGGCCAGGCTTCCTGCAATAGAGTTGGCCAGTACTGTACAGCCGGCCAGAAAGAGCCACTCGCGATGAGTGGCCTCCGCCTCCCCACATAGGTTGGCCCAGACCAGGGTGGGGCAGGCCTCAGTGACTCGGCACCATTTCTGAGTATAGATGGTTGGCTGGCATTCACTCACTCAGTCATTCACTAAACACTTCTTGACACCTACTAAGTGCCAGGTCTCTAGGCATAACCACTGTTGCGTGACAGGCAATTACGATACTGTGTATTATACAGTGGACGAGGATCTGAGGGATTCTGGGAGCTCCAAAGAGGAAGGTCGGAGACCTTCCTGGAATCCTCGCCTCCACCCGTGCTGATGGGTCAAGGAGGAGTTGGAGTTAGCGAGACCAAGAAGGAGGGGAGGGATTTCCAGGCAGAGAGCTCACAGCAGGGCCAAAGGCAGGCAGGTGTGAAATAATGTGACGAATGTGGGGACGCCGAGGAAGTCATGGAGTGGAGGGAGCAGCGAGAGGAGAATGAGGACAGAAGGCTAAATTAGGAGTTTAGATGCTAAACCTTGAAATCTGAACTTTACCCTGAAGGCCACTGAAAGATTTAAGCATAATCACACTGACATCTTGGAAAGATAGACCAGAGGGGAAGATAGACCAGGAAGAAGGGCCTAGAGGCAGAGATGCCATTTAGGAAACTGTTGGACTAATCCAGGTGAGAAGAAATAAAGCCTCAGTGGAGGCCGTGGCTGGGAAGTTAGGGAAATAAAATGAGAACTCGGTGATTGGATGTGTAAAGCTCACGAAAAAGGTGCCCAAGATGATCCTCAGGCTTCTCTTCTGAGGTAATGAACGGAGGAGAGATGGGGGTGCAGGAAAGGAGAGGGTTTTCTTGTTGGCAGGTGGATGATGAGTTGAGCTCTGAGCAGGTGGAGTTCCAGGTGCCACAGGCATGGAGATCATCCCAATGGAGACCCACTAAAAAGTGGGACTCAGGAGAGCAACGTGCTCCTGGCCCCAGGGCAGCCTGGGCCCTCCCAGGGTTCCACAAACACTACGGGCAGGGTTTGGGGAAGAGTGAGTGTTTTGTCCTCGATGCTCACTCTTGCCTCCCTCCTCTTCCCCGATCCCCATCCCCAGATTTCTGACCTGCAGCCGGGGAAGAGCTATGTGTTCCGGGTGCAGGCCCTGAATTCAGCTGGTCCAGGGCAACCATCCATGCCCACTGACCCCATACTCCTGGAGGACAAGCCAGGTAGGGGCAGGTGGAGGGTGCCAGCATCTCTGCTGGGCTGTGCCATCCAGGAGGGTCTCAGAGAAGGGTTGGGAGGAGCATGTGGATCTGCAGGACAGGACCTGCTGGGCCCACCCCCCACCACCCCTCCACACTCTTCCAGCATTTCTTTCCTTTCTGCCTGTTTCTCTCCCCATTCCCCACTCCTATGTGTGTGGGGGGGGGTCCCACGATATGAGCAAATCTTTTCCTTCTCTTCAACGGGGTCTTCCATTCTTTCACATGCCACATTCGTAAACTCATACAACTCTTCGTGGATATTTAAATCATACCCAACTCCATTGAAGACGACACCACAGAAGACTTTTCCTGTCCTGCACTCACAACTCCTGAGTTCCCCTCCTACCACACACGCCAGATGCCGTGCTAGGTCCTTACACTGCCCTAGCCCTCCCAACAAGCCCCTGAGGGTGCCGTTATTTTGTCCCCACTTTAGAATTGATCTTATTGTAGCTTGGAGAGGTTATAGGACACACACCTGGTACTTGATGGAATCACTCAGTTCCCCTAGCTATAAAGCATATCGCTTTTCATTCTTATAATTATTCATTCATCCAACAAATATTTGGCGACACCCACATTGCACTGGGGATGCAACAGCGATGACAAAGCAAGGTCCCTGCTCTAGGGTGGGGGAGGGCAGGACAGATGGACAGTAAACAAGTCAACAATTACCTGAAGAAGACAGTGATAAGTGCT
>NW_011888817.1:3476040-3477764 GCF_000151845.1 Pteropus vampyrus | reverse complement strand
TAAACTCATACAACTCTTCGTGGATATTTAAATCATACCCAACTCCATTGAAGACGACACCACAGAAGACTTTTCCTGTCCTGCACTCACAACTCCTGAGGTCCCCTCCTACCACACACGCCAGATGCCGTGCTAGGTCCTTACACTGCCCTAGCCCTCCCAACAAGCCCCTGAGGGTGCAGTTATTTTGTCCCCACTTTAGAATTGATCTTATTGTAGCTTGGAGAGGTGAGGTCACACACCTGGTACTTGATGGAATCACTCAGTTCCCCTAGCTATAAAGCATATCGCTTTTCATTCTTATAATTATTCATTCATCCAACAAATATTTGGCGACACCCACATTGCACTGGGGATGCAACAGCGATGACAAAGCAAGGTCCCTGCTCTAGGGTGGGGGAGGGCAGGACAGATGGACAGTAAACAAGTCAACAATTACCTGAAGAAGACAGTGATAAGTGCTATAAAGGGAATGAAACAGAGCGATATGGTGGGGCGAGGGCTATTTTAGCCAGGGAGGTCAGGGAGGGCTTCTCTGAGGAGGTGACATTTGAGCCGAGAAGGAGACAGATTATGCAAGGCCTTGGAGGCTACAGCAAGAAGTCTGAGTTATTATTTTATTCAAGTGCAATGGGCAGATACCGGAGGGTTTCAGCAGGGGAGGGGCATGACCTGGTTTATTATTTATAAATGTCTGACACCCTCTGTTGGATCTTGTCCTCAGATGCCCCGGAGATCAAGGTTGGTGTGGATGAGGAGGGCTTTATCTACTTGGCTTTCGAAGCCCCCGAGGCCCCCGACTCCTCCGAGTTTCAGTGGTCCAAGGACTACAAGGGCCCACTAGACCCCCAGAGGGTCAAGATCGAGGAGGAAGTCAACAAGTAAGTGAGGGGAGAGGGGCAGCACGGTTTGTCCACAAGTGCCAAGTTTTGTCAGATGAGTTGGCAGAAAATCATGGGTGAGGTCACCCAACAGAACCCTCAGATAATGAATGGGCTTAAGAGGGGCTGCTTGGTGTCTCATGGAAGAGGCTGACTTCCACCATAGGGAAAAATGAGGGGACGGTGCATTTAAGGGGCTGAAATGCCAACATTTACTTGGAGATTCTTTTTCTGTAAGAAATGGCATGTGCCTCAGCGTCAGTGCTCCGAGGAGATGCTCAGTACTTAGTTTCTAGCCAGGGTGCCTTTGACTTGTTCTTGCAGCTTCTCTGAGCTCAACATCCTCATCTGTAAAAAGAGGGGTTGGGACCAGATGACCACAAGGGTCCCTGTCAAATGCTTTCAGGTCTCACTCTCCACTCCCAGCAGCTCATGGCCTCGGCCCTGTCTAGCAGGAAATAAAGCTGATGACTTCAGCCCTGTGGGGGGTGAGACAGGACAGTACAACCAGTAAGAACACTGTGTGCCAGAGAGCCCACTAACAGGGGTCATTGAAGGTGCCAGGCCACAGCTGCCTTGGGCAGGGGACCCCGAGGAGGGATGAGGAGGCAGCCGCCCCTGCTTCCCAGGTTGGCTGGGGCCTGGGAGTGGACTGCAGGGCCTCCACAGCCGACTGAGACTCTCCAGCTCCCAGGCCTCCAGTGCACAAGGCCCCTCTCAGAGTCTCTGCTCTCCTCTCTCTGCCAGGTCCAAGGTCATCCTGAAAGAACCTGGCCTCGAGGATTTGGGCACCTACTCGGTGGTGGTCACCGACGCGGATGAAGACATCTCAGCGAGCCACAC
>NW_011888817.1:3473446-3475990 GCF_000151845.1 Pteropus vampyrus | reverse complement strand
CATCCTCATCTGTAAAAAGAGGGGTTGGGACCAGATGACCACAAGGGTCCCTGTCAAATGCTTTCAGGTCTCACTCTCCACTCCCAGCAGCTCATGGCCTCGGCCCTGTCTAGCAGGAAATAAAGCTGATGACTTCAGCCCTGTGGGGGGTGAGACAGGACAGTACAACCAGTAAGAACACTGTGTGCCAGAGAGCCCACTAACAGGGGTCATTGAAGGTGCCAGGCCACAGCTGCCTTGGGCAGGGGACCCCGAGGAGGTATGAGGAGGCAGCCGCCCCTGCTTCCCAGGTTGGCTGGGGCCTGGGAGTGGACTGCAGGGCCTCCACAGCCGACTGAGACTCTCCAGCTCCCAGGCCTCCAGTGCACAAGGCCCCTCTCAGAGTCTCTGCTCTCCTCTCTCTGCCAGGTCCAAGGTCATCCTGAAAGAACCTGGCCTCGAGGATTTGGGCACCTACTCGGTGGTGGTCACCGACGCGGATGAAGACATCTCAGCGAGCCACACACTAACGGAGGAAGGTAATACCTCTCACTTCACTGCCACCTCCCCAGAGAGACAGGACAGGATGGAGAGTCCCAAACACAAATGCCCCCAGAGGCGGGCAAGAAGCAACAGAAATTAATAAAGCGGTGATTTCCAGAGAAGTAGGCCCTCACCCACCCATTCAGTCAGCCAGTCAATTAATTAACATCTAGTGAGGGCACCTGCCATAAGCCAGACACTGTCTTAGACCCTGCAGATTACATTCATGAACTCGACAGGCAAAAATCCCTGCCTGGCGAAGTTCACATACCTCCTGTCTCTCTTCCCCTTTTCTATTTTTGATAAAAGCAAAGGTACCAGAATTTTGTCACTTCTAAACACACACACACACACACACACACACACACACACACACATACTCAGAGTTTTTCTGAGAAATGAGGATGGATGGCAACAGGGAGCAGTGGGGACTATGACAAACCTGAGGACAGATGCTGTGTCTAAAGGATCATCCATGTTTGATGATTTAAACAAAACTGAGATCAGTGCTGATGGCTGATGAGATTCATGCTCTACTATCTCCATAGCAACCAAGGGACAGCCCACTGTCTTCCCTGATGACTGCACATGAGGCCCTTTGATTTTGTTAAGAAGCAGAAGCCAGACAGACCCAAATCCACAATTTTCTGCCTGTTCGATTTTGAGCAAGTCACGTCACCTCTCTGGGCCTCAGTTTCCTCATTTGTAAAGGAGGATTATAATCCTTGGCTGCCCCAACTGAAACAATGTTATGCAGATACATTTAGATGATTCTATGCAAACTAAAGCTGTCAACAAAAGGGATGGGTTTGGGGGTTTTGTTTCGTTTTGACTGGATTCTTGTCATGTGTTTAGACTCATCATGCTAAGGACCTTGGGCTTACAAGGGAAAATTAGTATGGGCTCTGTCCCTGCCAATCCAGCCAAGTAATACATATTTATTGAGCACCTACTATGTGCCACTCCTGTAGGCCCAGAGCTCAGGTTAGCAGGAGAGACAAACCTGACACAAAGAAGCAGTTAGCAAATGAGACGGCATTCTGCAGAACTGCCCTAGAGACTCCTAGACTAAAAGTGCTTAGAACAGGCGCCAGACCCTCAGAGACTAGGACAGCATCCTGCAGTGGATTAAGAATAAGGCTCGGGAACCAGCGGGCCTGGAGCAGTCAGAGGTGGGCAATAATGCTCACCCCAGAGCATTGTGTGAAAACCAGTGAGAAAATGCAGCACCTGGTTGCATAGTTGGCACTTCGCTGCAGAGGCGGCACCTGATCTCAAGGTTGGCTGTAGCAGCGCCCTCGCCACAGCCGCCTCAGTGCCCCAAGGCCAAGGCCAAGGCCAAGCCAACAGTGCTCATTACCAACCCCTGTCTTGCAAGTGACCGGGTCGAGGGGGGTGTCTCTTGGGACTTTCACTGAGCATGCACCCTGGGATGGCTCCCACAGACCCCACTGGCCCCGGCATTTCATTCTCTTTGGTTTCTTCCTTGCTCCCCCCATCTCAGAGCTGAATAAGCTGAAGAAGTTGAGCCATGAGATTAGAAACCCAGGTAAGCAATCCAAGCCACCTGCCTTGTACGGCTTCCACCGGGGCCCACTGGGTTGTCTAGAGCAGAGTTGAGTCAGTGAGAGCCAACAACTGTGGGCGGAGGGTGGGGGCGGGGTGAGGCAGAGGATGGAGGGCCAGAGACCCAGGGAGTCAGCAGGCCATGAAAGTTAAAAGGGCAGCCAGCAGGGTGGAAAGGGGATTCAAGGGAAGGCAGAGTGGATAGTTTCTTCTTAGATTTTGGAGGGGTCACAAACTTGAATGCATATTAGAATCACCCCAGGACCTTTTCAAAATCCCGATGCCCAAGCAACACCCCAGACAAATCAAAACCCCGGGGGCCCGAGCCCAGACATGCCATTTATGTTTTTGAAAGTCCTTGGAGGATCCAGTGCCCAGCCAGGGTGAGAAGCACCCTAAAGTGAATTCACTCTAGAGTGAGCATGGGGAAAACCCTCCTCAGGCCCGCCACTGTGG
>NW_011888817.1:3456676-3473396 GCF_000151845.1 Pteropus vampyrus | reverse complement strand
GTAATACATATTTATTGAGCACCTACTATGTGCCACTCCTGTAGGCCCAGAGCTCAGGTTAGCAGGAGAGACAAACCTGACACAAAGAAGCAGTTAGCAAATGAGACAGCATTCTGCAGAACTGCCCTAGAGACTCCTAGACTAAAAGTGCTTAGAACAGGCGCCAGACCCTCAGAGACTAGGACAGCATCCTGCAGTGGATTAAGAATAAGGCTCGGGAACCAGCGGGCCTGGAGCAGTCAGAGGTGGGCAATAATGCTCACCCCAGAGCATTGTGTGAAAACCAGTGAGAAAATGCAGCACCTGGTTGCATAGTTGGCACTTCGCTGCAGAGGCGGCACCTGATCTCAAGGTTGGCTGTAGCAGCGCCCTCGCCACAGCCGCCTCAGTGCCCCAAGGCCAAGGCCAAGGCCAAGCCAACAGTGCTCATTACCAACCCCTGTCTTGCAAGTGACCGGGTCGAGGGGGGTGTCTCTTGGGACTTTCACTGAGCATGCACCCTGGGATGGCTCCCACAGACCCCACTGGCCCCGGCATTTCATTCTCTTTGGTTTCTTCCTTGCTCCCCCCATCTCAGAGCTGAATAAGCTGAAGAAGTTGAGCCATGAGATTAGAAACCCAGGTAAGCAATCCAAGCCACCTGCCTTGTACGGCTTCCACCGGGGCCCACTGGGTTGTCTAGAGCAGAGTTGAGTCAGTGAGAGCCAACAACTGTGGGCGGAGGGTGGGGGCGGGGTGAGGCAGAGGATGGAGGGCCAGAGACCCAGGGAGTCAGCAGGCCATGAAAGTTAAAAGGGCAGCCAGCAGGGTGGAAAGGGGATTCAAGGGAAGGCAGAGTGGATAGTTTCTTCTTAGATTTTGGAGGGGTCACAAACTTGAATGCATATTAGAATCACCCCAGGACCTTTTCAAAATCCCGATGCCCAAGCAACACCCCAGACAAATCAAAACCCCGGGGGCCCGAGCCCAGACATGCCATTTATGTTTTTGAAAGTCCTTGGAGGATCCAGTGCCCAGCCAGGGTGAGAAGCACCCTAAAGTGAATTCACTCTAGAGTGAGCATGGGGAAAACCCTCCTCAGGCCCGCCACTGTGGACGCTGTGCTCAGGGTGGGGCTGGTCTCGAGTAGGGAGGAGAGAAGTGTGCCCCATTCCTCCCTTTCCATCCTCTGCCTCCCAGTCATCAAGCTGATCTCGGGCTGGAACGTTGACATCCTCGAGCAAGGAGAGGTGCGGCTTTGGCTGGAAGTAGAAAAGTTATCTCCGGCCGCTGAGCTGCATCTAATCTTCAACGAGAAAGAGATCTTCAGCTCACCGGTAACTGGGACTCAAAATTCCTACCTGCGGTTACGCCTGTAGTTCCCCCCACAGACCGGCAGCGCCCCCAAGCGGATATTTTAGAACCGGTTTATGCTTTGGCTGTCCGTGATGGCGTGCGGGTGGGGACTTCTGGCTTTCAGGACGTGGGGGACAGGTGGCAGGGACGCTAGATGCCCATTAATGCGAGGGACACTCCCACAAACAAAGGGTTTCCCAGGCCTCCTATAACTTTTGAATATCCTGCCAGACATTCTTCAGATGAAATACCTGCATTCATGCTTATGATTATCCAAGCCTAGATCCTAACTCTGAGACATAAATACAGAGAATTTTTGCAGTTTAAATATACAATGAATAGACAGTTTTTATTCTAGTGGACACTTCACCTATGCTCTTTCATTCGTTTTCCTGTTTTCCTTGTACAGAATAGTTTTGATGTTTTTGCTTTTCTTACTTCTCTTAAATTCAGACCAATTCTTTACAAATCAGTGTACCATGAGTGAGATTATGTCTGAGCATCTGAATATTGAAAATCACATTACTTTATTTCTTTTTCCTATTACAGTTGCAGTATTCCATTGCCTTTCTTAAAATCATGTGCACGTATAAGTTGTCCATATTCAACTTACAAACATGGCAATTTCAGTCTCATGAGAGATGCAATCATGAGATCTTATTATTTGTGAACTTCATCTCCAGATGGCAAAGGGGCCATCAGAAACTATGTGTTATACAGCGGGGCACTGGTTCTGACAGAGAAGAAAGAGTTTGGGGCTAGATGTCACAAGCTCTTGTGTGCCCTTGGGCAGGTCCCTTCGCCTCTCTGTACCTCATTTTCTGCATCTGTACAATGGGACTGGTTGTCCCAGAGTCGGGAGGAACAAATGAGAAAATAGATTTGAAAGTTCTGGTTAAAGATTAAGCATAACCTTGGCACGTGGTAAAGGAAGTGTTACAAAGTCTGGACTCTTCGTTGAGACTATCAGTTGCCCCAACAGAAAAATAAAATAAAACTAGATGGCGTCCTCAAATTATCCATACAAATGAGGCCAGAGGAAATAAGGTCCTACTTGCGGAAAATAAAATTTTTTAAAACTGTTAAAATATGATAAACTATAAATGAGTACTAACTTTATGTAGCAAGTATACAGGCTTTTAAATTTTTATCCTTTATACTTCTATGGAGAATGGTAAAAGAAGTAGAAAATAAGAAAAAAAAATGGCACAGTAGGGAATTGGGGCTTATTCTTAATTACAATTAATTCAAGCACCCAAGACTATTTCCTGTGCCTGCCAGGCCCTGGGGGTGTCCTCAGGGGCGTTCTTAGGCGCTGGGTGTAGGAAGAGCCCCAATTTATAAGCAGCAGAGGATTATCTAGGGTCCCCTGCTCATCTGCAAAGGCTTCTTTCTAACTGTGCACATATCACTTCCCAAGTCCAACTGCACCCCAATTTGTGCCACACAACTCTGGGATAGAAAAAGGGCAAAAATGACTGGGGTTTGTTCTCCCCAGAACCGCAAAATCAATTTTGACCGAGAGAAGGGCCTAGTGGAAGTGATCATCCAGAACTTGTCGGAGGATGACAAAGGGTCGTATACTGCTCAGCTCCAAGACGGGAAAGCCAAAAACCAGATCACCCTGGCACTGGTGGATGACGGTCAGTCCTGCCCTGCCCGCCCCATGCGCCCGCCCTCAGCTCTTAACTCTGGGGTCTTCTGTCCACCTGGACACCCCTCTCTGGACCTGCACTCCTCTTGGCTCATGCCAGTCCCTCCCTATGTGTTCACAGATTTCGACAAACTTCTGAGGAAGGCAGATGCTAAGAGAAGAGACTGGAAGAGAAAACAGGGTAAGTTCAAAAGCCTCAGCCACCAGGCCAGTGGTCAGTGCTGGGGAACTGCTGGACTCGTGGGTTAATACATCCCACAGCCCTGCAGGCCCCCTCCCCGCCGCCCCGAGGGAGGGCTACTGCAATTCAATCCAGTTCTGTCCCTGTGCCAGAACGAAACGGCACTCGCCCAACCCAGAGAGCGAGCGCCTCCTTAAATTTTACACCGTACGTGCCTCCCTTGCCTCAATCCAGTTCCCTTTCACGTAGGGGCAGACCCTGAGGGGCCAGTGGTAGGCTAGTTATCCCCACCCCAACCAGCTAGCTCCCCCGTCTCACCACCAGGTGGCGCCCCGGCTGAGCCTGGCGGTCTGACCGGTGGGCGTATCTGTTTTGCACTCACAGGTCCCTATTTCGAGGAGCTCTTGCAATGGAAGGTCACGGAGGACTGCCAAGTGCTGCTGACGTGCAAGGCAAATCCCTACCCCTGCCTCCAAGCCCAATGGGGCGAGACCTGGTGGCTTGTCCCTAAGTCTGGTGGCTGTCCTTGCCCCACTCCCCCATTCTATACCCTGAGCTTGGCCGATCCCACACCTGGGAAGTAGCTCCCGCTGAGACTGCATTTAACTGGAAAACAAAGCCACCGCTTGCAGAACCCAGGTTGCAGAATTGGTGTGAGTTGGGTCGACCTTGAGCTAGATCTCCAAGCTGTATCTGGTAGGGATTCTTTGGGGTCAGGAGATTCTTTGGGGTCTGAGAGCAAGTGAGGGTCCGTGTGTTGGGGAAGGGGGGATTCCCTGGCTTCTACTGGCAGCCTTGCCAGACACCATGCTCAGTGCTTCAGAGCATTATTTTGTTTCATCTGCCTCACGAGCATCTGTGCAGTAGGCATAATTATTACCCCTACTTTGCAGATGAGAAAACAAATGGAGAAATAGCTCAAGATCAAGAAGTAGTGCCCAGTGTGTCTGACTCCAAACTTGGTGCTCCCTCTCAGCACCCTGCAGCCTCTTTAGAGAACTGGGGAAGGGCAGGGTAGGAGAGGGCACTCTTCCAGAAACATATTTATTCAGCAAGCTCAAAGCACCTACTGTGCTCCAGATACTCTGCAAGGCACTGAGCGTACAAGGAGGAAGAAGTGGTCTCAGGCTTCTAGGAGCCCACAGGCCCGAAGCAGGATCATTGGAAAACAATTTGCCTCTTGCTGTGATGGAGCC
Organism: Pteropus vampyrus; assembly: GCF_000151845.1. Lineage (NCBI taxonomy): Eukaryota > Metazoa > Chordata > Mammalia > Chiroptera > Pteropodidae > Pteropus > Pteropus vampyrus. The sequence continues at coordinate 3,469,030 of NW_011888817.1, read as the reverse complement.
ACATGCAGGAAATTGATTAATCATGTCGAGGGGGCACTCTGGAGTGCTTCAAGGGAGGCTTTCTGGAGGAGGTGACATCTAACTTGAGTCTCAAGATGCATAGACATTTACAAGGAAAAGTAGAGTAGGGAAGGGTTCAAGAGGCAGAGGGAACACCATTAGCAAAAGTCCAGACCTCAGAGGCCAGTGGAGGAGACACATGGTGTGAGGTGGAGTTGGCCAAGCCGACACAAGGTGTGAGAGTGTGTATGTGCAGGGGGTGTGGGTGGGGTAAGGAAAAAAAAAAAAGGTTATGACGAGTTGAATTTTTACTTAAAAAGAAAAAGTCTGACGGAGCCTCGTTCGCCACCTTCCTCAGGTGACCAACACAAAGAAGGAAACCTGTTTCCAGTGGTTCTTCCAGAAGAAAGAGACGCCAGACGGTCAGTACGACCCGCAGACGGGAGCAGGGCTTCTCCGCATCGAAGAGGCAAGTGCGGCTTTGACTTCAGGGCTCACACGCTCCAGACGGTGCCCGGGACGCACGCTGGGTGGGGGGCCAGGAGCAGGACCAGGCCGAGGGCGGCGCAAATGAGGCACTCACCTTGGGTACGAAATTTAAGGGCACTAAAAACTCAGCAATCAAGATCAATAATATTTCACGCACTCTTTTAAAAACTGAAAATTAATGCAAAAAAAAAAAAAAAAGACCACGGAGGAAACAACACCAAAATTTTAAATAGAGACAGGATCAGTGATACTGATTTTTCCTTTTGTTTAAACTCCAGTCCTGGCCCTACTACCAACTGGTGGGCTAGTCATTGCTCTTCTCTGATCCGTTTTCGTCTATAACATGAGCAGTTAGAAACGGATGCTCCCTCAAAGATTCCTTCCTGCCCGGACAGTCTAGAATTCCAGACAAGGAGGCTGCCTCCATGTGAGGCAGGTCTGGGCAGAGCAGAGTCGGCCTGGAGCTCAATTCTCCACCCATGTCTTCCCCGTGGCTTCTGAGGAATATGCCCTGGTTAAGATAGAAACTCAAGGCCTGTTCTCAAACATTCAACGTTTCTCTGCCCTGCTGCTGATTCCTCTGGCCTCACTGGCTGCCAGGGAGGACTGGAGCAAGCACAAGTTTGCTGACAAAGAAGGAAATGATGATTTCAGGGTCTTCTCCCAAATCCGGCTAGGACAATGTCGCCTTTATCATCACGGCACAATCTCCCCGCAAAGAGCTCGGCACCAAGTCGGTGCTTAAGAGCTACTAAGTCCTGTTGTAATCATCCGGGCCAGAACCTTCTAGTTTCCAAAGAGTTACCTCCCTTGGTCCTCACGGCCGTGACGGCACATAGCCGGGACGAGGACTGTGCCACCATTTTTAGATGAGTAAGCTGAGGCTCAGAGGGTTTCAGTACCGAGGCACAAGGATAGAGAGTGGGGTCAGAAGTCACCCTAGTCACCCTCTCCAGGGTGTGGCTGGGTCTTTGGAGCCTTCACAGGAAGAGGAAGGAAGGGACCCGGGAGAGGACTGTTGGAGTTCAGCCCTTCGACCCAGGTTAAGAGCTGCCTCTACCTTGGATCTGCCTCAAAGTACACTCTGTGGAAATGGTCAGATGGGAGGGGCCCTCCGAGGGGACAGGGAGGCAGATATCACTCCCCAGGCCCTGAAGGAGGAACACTGTGTAACGAGAGGTCACTTTTGACCTCTGGACCTTGCGTTAAAAGTACACTCCAAGTTATTGCTTTGCCGAGTGTCAATTCAGGCTTCATTTTGGGGTTGACAAGCATGTGACAGAGAGGACCCCTTTGTCCTGGGCAAAAGGTCACGTTTCCTTCTAGAAAAGTACAGAGGAGCAGCCCAGGCAGCCCCGGCGGAGGGCGTGCTGCGCTCAGACAAGCTCCACAAGGAGAGGTCAGTGCTCCACTCGGAGCAGCTACCTGGAAATCCAAATGTGGGGTATCTGTCTCCGCCCTCGGCTCTGCCACCTCACCGCATCCCCAGACCCAGACAAGCCCTGAGCTGGAATCAGAAGTCTGTGGAGCTGGAAGGAGCCTTAGACCTCACCTATTCCAGATGGGTAAACTGAGACCCAGGAAGGAGAAGGGTCTAGCCCGAGATCACACAGAGAGCTAGGGCTGGCCCCAAGCCCGGGCTGACTTGCTGTCGGTCACTTCTTCTGGAACCCATGCTGACACCGCCTTCACTCATCCTTCTTTCCAGCTGTCCAGAGAGGACATGGGAATTTATAGAGCAGTGGTTTCTGATGACCGAGGCTTGGACGACACCATACTGGACCTCACAGGAGAAGGTGGGAGCTAGTGATGGAGATGGGCCGGGAGGGTTGTAGGGAGATCACACTGAACCAAGAGACTGATGTGACCTGTGAGGTAAAATGTATGGGATCCCATGTCACTTGGGGCAACTGAGGCACAGAGAAGTTAAGTGACTGGCCCAATGCTGCACAGCTAGTCAGTGGCAGGGGCCTGGTCTGTGTAACTCTGATGCTCTTGCTCACTGCAGCATATCACAGTGAGCCTAGGCTTCAAGACCAAAGGCCCAAGTTCAGTCCTCTGCCCCACAATGGGCCCCTGGCCCCTCATCCAGTTGATTGGCTCAACCAGCAAGAAAATTGTCAGGTTAACCCATTTGTCCCCCATCCATGGTGCCCCTGCCCCATCAGTCACTGAGTGCCCCAGATCCTCACCACCCCCAAGCCATGGGAATCATCCTGCAGAGTTCCCAGGGCCCCAAGAGCTGCCTGTGACTCTTGGAGCCCACATTTTCCAAGGAAGCCCCCATCCTGGCGCGTCTGTAGGGGAGCCTTGCATTAGCTGACCATTCCCTCTCTCCTTCTAGGCCTGGATGCCATCTTCACTGAGCTGGGCAGGATTGGTGGTAAGCAAGCCCCTCTTTTTGCCCAATTCTGCCCCAATACCAAATCTCCTCCAGGGGACCTCCAACCAGCCTTGGCTCTCGGGGTGTAGGGGGCGGGGTTAGTTTCCATCCTCAAAGGCGGAAAGAAGTGTTTGCCTCCTCGCAACACCGCATCTCACCCCCACCATACCCCGAGAGCAGGGGCGAGCTGGAGGGCCCCAAAAGGTGCTGCCCAAAGGACCTTGAAAAAACCCACTCTCCTTATCTGCCTCCCTAGCCCTCTCTGCGACCCCACTGAAAATCCAGGGGACTGAGGAGGGAATTAGGATCTTCAGCAAGGTCAAGTACTACAATGCGGAGTACATGAAAACCACCTGGTTCCACAAGTAAGTCGGCCTTGCCCTGGAGCCCTAGCCAGGCCGAAAAGGGGCCCAGCACTTACCCCAGCTCAGTCCCACGGGGTCGGCAGAGATCAGGTCTTCCACTGGTCCTACTGTCCGCAGAGAGAGTTAAGAACAGAGAACAGAAGGGAGATCTCCCAAGGAAGGTGGATAGTCTGGTGGTAGGACCATTTTTGCAGAATATCTGTGACCAGAGAAGGACTGTGTCTTAGAGCAGCACTTGGGACTGGGGGAGAGAAGGGTGTAGAAACAAGGGAGAACCAGAAGGTCAGGTGGGTCATGATACCCTTGTGGTCCTTTGAAGCCTCAGCAAACTCAGGCAGCCAGGCTGAGAGGACAGGTGCAAGCAGAGGGACCTGTGGGCTGCTAACTAACCGATGGCCAGGGCTTGAATGCAGGATGGATAAGGTATCCATGGAGACTTGGCTAGGAACTAAGTGGACCAAATAGTTTGAGAGTAGAATTTTCCCAGTGCTTCTTGTCATTTGCCTGCCTCAGCCTTGTGGAGCAGACATTGCTGCACCCATTCTGTGGAGAAAGCTAGATTGCCTTGGTCAAGTTTGTCACCTGAGTGAGAGAGCCAAGGCCAAGTTGAATTCCAGGACAATGGGCTCCTCCTCTAGAGTTTCTGAGCCCTGTGACTAAGCCCAGAGGTGTCACTTTTACAACACAACACTGGGCACCTGGACCAGATGTCTCCAGGGATGAACTTTAAGTAAAGAAAAGAGGTTGGTACGGTTTCTAAGGATTCAGGGAAAGTAATTATGAGAAGAAACCCAAGAAGGGTTTAAGACGAGGAAAATGAAGAGGTGAGGAAGTGACTTCCAAGAGTAGAGGAAGTGGTGGTCGCTGACCCCGGAGCACTATTTCCTCAGAGTTCCAGTCGGCAGGACATGTCACAAATACAGACTCAGGACTGGCACATAGTTATAAGCCACAGTATTGGATGGGTGGATGGATGGATGGATGGATGGATGGATGGATGGTCGGATGGATATTTATGGAATGCCTCATGAATGGTCACCACCTTCAGCCCACAAATCTATAAATAAAACCCCAAGAGAAGAGTTTGAGGAGGGGTTAGACCTGCAGGCAGATAGCTGCCTGGCAGTACTGATAGACCGAGCCATGTGACCATTTATTCGCCCTCACATTCAGAGAGAAACGCCTGGACAGTAGCGATCGGGTGAGGGCTGGCACCACCCTGAATGAGATCTGGCTCCACATCCTGGATCCCAAAGACTCAGACAAAGGCAAATACATCCTGGAGATAGCTGCCGGGAAGGAAATGCGGCAGCTCTCTGCCGATCTCTCCGGGCAAGGTGAGTCGTCTACCTGTCTGTCCTAAGGGAAATCTGTTTAAAACACCCCGTGGTCTTTTGGAGGGACTCCCATCTCCCCACCCAATCCTGGCATGGCTCCAAGAGAAAACTGGAACAGAGTGGGAAAGGTCAGCGCTAAGCCCCGTACCTGCGGATCATGGGAGCAAAGGCCCTGACAATCCCCTCCCATCTTATTTCCTTCTCACAGCTTTCGATGACGCCATGGCTGAGCACCAGAGACTGAAGTAAGTTTCCTCGGTGTTGCTGGTTCCTTGGGTGTGGCATGAACTGTGCACAAGACCCCTTCCCGGGAGTCCCGGCCCATTCTTCCTTTCCCTCATCATCCCCCCACCCCCACCCGGGGAAGGACTGCCCTTTAACAAACAGAACCTCGAGCCTTTTCCCATTTCTGTTTTTCAGAGCCTTGGCCATCATCGAGAAGAGTAAGTCCACCTATATTTCTGTTGTTTTCGTTTCTGAGTTTGAGGCAGCTTTCGGGGAGCTTATGCCTCCTGGCTGGCTGGCTGCTGAAATCGCATGTCCCCGTGGGGTCTGTGTGGCTCTGAGCTGTCACGGAGCTGCCAGGGAGACCTGGGCAGTGACAATGTGAAGACAGATGGGTAAGGAGTGTGGGAGTACCTGAGACCAAGCAGGCCCATGGGCAACGGTGGGGACAATGGCAGGGGATAGACAAGAACAAGCAAGGAAACTAAACAGCTGTGAAAAACAGAAAACAGACTAAAACACTACTAGCTTGGGGCCACTCGTGGGAGCAGGGAATTCGCCCTACATAGCGATGTTGTCCCTGAGTGTTCCCACTTGGCAGCAAGTGCAGGCCTTGACATTCATAAATATAATCTGGGAGGGAGCACTGGATGGTCTAAGTGGCCATGCAGTGAGGAGTCCTTGCCAGGGGCGGCCACCTTGGTGGGAAGAGTGTTGTCCAGAGAACCCCCTGCACCTGGCCAGGAGGAGCCCTGACATAATCATGGAGGACGTCAAGCCCATCACGCAGCCAATCTAGTCACTTACCCGGCAAGAACATCCATCGCATCCTGGAATGTGTGTCCCCAGACAGGAGACCTCTCCAGGACTCTGAGAGGGAAGCCGAATTCACTGTAGATGGTTGGTGGGGCTTGTGGAGTCAAGGAAGTGGGTCATTTCACCCAGCTGTGAAGGGCCCGGTGAACAATCAACAGCGTCCATCTCTGGGGCCTTCTCCCCGCCACCCCTCTGCAGGGTCCCACTCCCCTTAGTCCACTGGACAGACACCAGCCAGTTCAGGCTCTTCGCACTTTACTGACCGATGCTCTAGGGTCAGTGCTGCCCACTCTTCTGTTCTGAAGCCTCAGTTGCAGCATAAGGAATGTACTGACTCTCTGCTTAGTGATTTACAACCACATTCTCTTCCTACGCACCCACAATGGCTACCAGGTCCCCTCCTTGATGGAATCAGTGTCCCAAAAGCTCAGTCCTAGTGCTCCAGGCCCCTTCTCGGTTTATCACACCTATTGTGTGCATTTTGCCAGGCTAAGGCCCAGAACAATCTTACTTACATTCTTTCCCAGTTCTCAAAGGAAGGGGCACCTCTCTGTCACCTCCAGGTACCACCAATCGTGAGGATGACCTCAAATCAATGACAGAAACCCGTTATGTCCCCTATCTTCTGTTTATGAAGGCAAGGAAACATAATATAAATTTAAAGATTTACACCCAAAAATGATGAAAATAGAAAAAAGAAGCATTGCTTAAAAATAAACCTCAGCTCTGTGGAAACCTGCTTCTGGGAAGCAACCTGAAGGAAAACATTCATCTCTGTGGGGGTCTCATTTTTCCCTACTAGATCGTGCCAAAGTGGTGAGGGGCCTGCCAGACGTGGCTACAATCATGGAAGATAAGGTACTGACCCATGCTGAGTTCCCTTGCGTATCCATCAAAAATCATGAAGCAACATAGCACCACGAATTCCAGAGCCGAAGGGGCTGGATCCACCAGAGTCTGGCTGAGTGACCACACTGCATTGGTCACATGTAATATAAAGAAAAGACCCTGAGCCTGGTGTCAGGCCCATGGGGATGCTTGTCCCAGCTCTGCCTCATCTCTCCAGGTGGCCCTGGGCATCATGTACTTCTGTCTGTGAACTTCAGTTTCCCCAAGAGCTCAACTAGATGACCCCTTTAAGGGCTAAAATTATGCAAGTCTAATATTCCAGAAAATATTCTAGGAAAGCTAACATTATTATAGTGCTTACTTTGTGCCAGGCACTATTCCATATGTGTTACATATTTTAGCTTATTTAACCATCAAGGCAACCACATGAAATGGAGTATTATTACCAGTTGCACTTTGTAGCTGAGGAAACTGAGCCCCAGAGAGATTAAAGGACTTACCTAAGGTCACACAGCTTGAAGGGGCAGAGCCGAGGCAGCCCAGTTCCAGACTCTGAGTGTTTGATCATGATGCCATAGGTTTCTGAGTTAGAACTTATTCAAGTATTTTCTAACTCAGTCCATAAATCTTTGTATCAAAGCAATATAGCCTCATTTGCATGGTAAAATCATAATGACATATATACAACAAAAATCAAGAAAGCAAAGTTCAAGCCATGCTGGGGCAGATAATTGCCAGAATACTAATAATCTGAAATCCTAACCAGTAAATATTCCTGTAGAAAGCTGAGTATGGGAGACTTGGGGTTAATGTAAAATGTCTCTTCCTTTAACGTTATCACTTCATGGGATTCAATAAAACACATGTAATGAATTTATCACAAGTTGCAAGTTGTGCTGGGAGCTCTCCGGGGGAGCGAAGGTGAATGCCAAGGGGTATTACAAAGAGGTGACCCAGCGTTCTTTTCCCGTCCTCTCAGACCCTGTGCCTGACCTGCGTCATCTCAGGAGACCCTGCCCCTGAAATCTTTTGGCTGAAGAATGACCAGCCTGTCACCTTCCTTGACCGCTACCACATGGAGGTGAGGGGGTCAGAGGTCACCATCACCATCGAGAAGGTCAACAGTGAAGACAGCGGGCGCTACGGAGTCTTTGTCAAGAACAAGTATGGCTCTGAGACAGGCCAGGTCACTATCAGCGTATTCAAGCACGGGGAGGAGCCCAAGGAGCTGAAGGAGATGTGACGGACAAGTTCAGGCTCAGCCTGGGGTCTAGTCTGCATGGACCAGTAGGGTCACAGCCTGGCACAGGCCCCAGGGGCAGGGCAGAGGGGAAAGGGACAGGGCGGAACTCGGGACATCAGGGTGGAATGGAGTGGACACACCGAAGTGGAATAGTAAAGACCCTGCTGGGCTCCCAAGAGGCCTCCGGAATAGTGAGATCAGCACTGGACTTGGAATGGGAGACCTACATGCAAGACCCAGTTTCAACTCTACACTCTCCACGAGCCTCGCCTTTCTCATCTATCAGATGGGGATTCCTACACCTAGAGACTGTTTATGAAAATTCTTTATAAACCATATACCAGTGGTTCTCAACAGCAGGCAATTTTGTCCCCCAAGGGACATTTGGCAATGTCCAAATTTTTGGCTGTCACAACTGGGGATGTCTACTGGCATCTGCTAGGTAGAAGCCAGGGATGCTGCTAAACACCACAGCTCCCCGCCACATGGAATATCCTACCCAAACGTCCATAGTACTGAGATTGGCTTGGCTAGCCCTGTCATAAACTGATGTATCACAATATCCCTCTTTTAGGATACTATATTTTCCATTCACGTAAGTTCAGTAAACCTTCATTTGAAGTCTAGCACGTATGTGCAAAGCTGACAATGGCACTGGAGCACAAAGATAAATAATACACAGGCCCTGTCCTCAAGGAGGCCTTAGCCCATCTGGGAGAGTCGAACCTGGGTGCAAATGACTCCAGGACAAGGCAGATGATGAGAATTATAAAACAGGTCCAAATAAAGTGCCACGAGTGGTCAAAGGAGAGAGACGGATGTTCATCCCAGTGGAGGAAAGTGGGCTTTAAAACACCTTCACAAAGCTAGCAGAATTGATGTTGGAGCATGAAAAATGAGTTCAATTTGGCGATGATTATAGGAAGAGGACATTGCAGGAGCCAAGTATGTGAGAGCAAAGGGGTAACACAGTGGGGGTGACACTGCCTTGGTGGCCTCGGATGCCAGGCTGGAGAGCTGGATAACCCTCAGGACTTCTTTCAGTTATTAGAGACCTCTGACTGGTGTGACAGATACCGGTTGGCTTTGCTTGATAAACCTCAATTCAGAGCTGGGCATTTTACCACCTTTCACTTTCCTTCTTTTTTAAAATAAGATTTGGAGAGGGTAGGGCTTATAAAGTTTAAAGTTGTAGATGTTTGTTGTAAAATTTTGGAAATCCCTGAAAATTATAAAGGAGAATATTAAAATTTCTTACACTCCCAACACCAGATGATAACCCACCTCTGATTTCTGAAATGAGTTCTGAATTTAAAGGTACTATGAATCACTCCTACATCCACCAGCTACACATACAAGGTGTGGGTAACTTAGAATCTCCGTAGCTCATGCTTTAGGCTCATGGTGCAGTCAGACCAGGTGTTCAAGTTGGATGAGGGGCCCGGGGACCTGACCGTGCCCTGGCTGAGAATGAATATGGGGAAATTGTTCAGGTCTTGGGGGCAAACACACCTTGGGCAATTCTTTGCCTTTCTCTGGGCCTGGATTTCCCACCTATAAAACAAGAAGATCATTTCTGAGGGCCCTTTCACCTGACACTAAGATCTGTATTACTTCCCAGAACTCAATTCTCTTTTACTTTTCTCATGATGGTGTGAAGAAGAAAAAGGCTCCATCCTCGCCCACCCTGCATCTCAGGGAAGAGACTTGGCTTCTTTCACATGGCTTCATTGGTGACAATGAAGAATGTCACCAATTTCAAAGAAATCAGAAAGCACAGTATTCAGCCACTTTATCCTTAAAACTCCAGCAGCCTTACATATGCTTACATATATATGTACTTCATCTCATGAAGCACCTGCCCTTCACCTTCACTATATCATCACCCCAACACAGGGAGGTAAGCTGAGATCGTGATGATGACAATAAATTCCGGGGGCACAACACTTACAAGGTTATAAAGCATTCTTATATCTCAGTGCTCGTCAGATCAAATGGGACAGCATCACTGGCCTCATTTTTACTGACACGGCAAATGAGATCCAAATGGTAAGTGGCAGAGTCAGGACAAGAACAAGAGTCTCTGGGTCCTAGTTCAGAGGACATTCTGCTCTGCCACGCTGTCTCTGAGCAATGCGGAAGGTACATGGAGCCCAGAGCCCAGAGACGAACCAATCCTAAGTTCTCAAACACTTGAGAATTGCCAAAGTAATGAATGAGCAAATCAGTGAGTGGAGGGGTAAATGGAGGTAGCTTCTTGGCCCCATTGTCCAGAAGGGTAAAATTTTCTGCATGGAGAAGGGGGGCTGGGTAGGGGACGGTGTACACAGCAATTTGTCATGAGTTCTTCCCTAAGAAGCATTTATCCCTCGTGTTGGCCCTGATGGAGCATGGTATGTGCACCCCCTGTTGGTGAGGCGTGGGTTTGCATGCTAAGAAAAAGCTAAGAAGCAGTGCATCATGGGTGTGAACCCTGATTTGATGACGAGCCAGTTTGGGGGCAGGATCAGGTCCCTGACGTGCTGCATGTGGGCAGTTTCCCTGTCCAGTCTCCCTCAGCATCCTGGGGCAGGCTTCCTGAAGACCCGGATCGCCATCACCTTTGTCGCTCTGCTCTCTCTCCCTTGCTTCCATCTCACGGAGCCCAGGCTCGGCTGGTTTCTCCATTCGGTTCCCACCCAGGAGAACTGTGGACAGGGCAGAGCCCAAGGGTGGGGCAGTGGGGATGGAGGTCCCAAAGACCTTGCATTGTTCTCTCTCTCTGCTCTTCCCACTTGATCCCAGTGAAACCTCAAGTCCCACTCAAGTGGGAAAAAGTGGGGCAAACCTTGCTAAAGATATTGTGGTATAATTTTTTAAATGCAAATATTTGATCTTTGTTCCTGGTTCCTGACACACAGTTTCTAACCCTTGGAATCTCCAGGGTGATAAGAAATGTCTTTTGGATGCTAACGAGATGACTGGTGACTGACCCCAGAGAGCCTGGAAGCTCCACACCTTTCTATTCTTTGCCCTATGCACCTCTTCACTTGGCTGTTTATTTGTATTCATTATAATGTTCTTTATAATAAACCAATAAGTGGAAGTAAAATGTTTCCCTGAGTTTTGTGAGCTCTTCTAGCAAACTATCAAATCTAAAGAGGAAGTTGTGGGAACCTTTGATTTATACCTGATTGGTCAGAAGCACAGGTGACAACCTGAGACTTTCGACTTGTTCTGAAGCAAGGGCAGTCTTTGAGGACTGAGCCTTTAAACCTATGGAATCTGACACTCTGGGTAGTTAGTGTCAAAACTGAATTGAATTGTAGGGCGCCTAGTTGACATCTGGAGGTTTGGAGAACTGGTGTTGGTATAGAAAAACCCACACATTTGGTATCAGAAGTGTTGCGAACAAAACAGGTCAGAGTTATTCATCAACCACCTCCCTATGGGGTCTTTTCCATCTTCACCTATTCTGCATTTCCAAAGCCCAGGGTAGGTGGCAGCCTCCAACAAAGCCAGCCTCCCTAGCTTCGCCTCCTTCATATTCTACAGCCCGAACCACTGCCCTTCACCTTATTCTCCCCTTCCCAACCTGTTCCCAGTGGCCTCTACTCCTGCCTCGGGCTTGGACCACTCCCAGCATCCTGCTCGCTGGACCCCTCTGGTTCCTCCTGAGCTATAATTCCCACTTGCTCCTTGCGTTATTCTTTTACTGGCTCATCCTGGGAAACATCTCAGTTGGTCTAGCACGATCCCTGTACCCTGCATGGGACTCAGAAAGTTAGGAACATTGTCTCCCTTATCTAGTGGAGCGTAAAAGCAAGCACATGATCCCAGCTTTCTTCAGAACTCTCCATGGATCTCCCAGCATGCTGGACTTCCAGGGAGCCAGGCAGAGTGTACAGGTTGAAGAAAGGACAGGCAGCTAGTGGGTTCCCCCTTTATCACACCACCAGCCACTCCTCCCCCACACCTGTTCAGCCACCTTTCAAATACCAGCCCTGGGTGCAATCCTTGGCCTAAAGCATTAAGAGCAGTAAACAGGAAGAATATAGGGAAGAAGAACCCTGATGGAAAATGACTGACCTGTGTAACAATTAACCTCTACCCATTCAGCCTCGGCCGCCGTTCTAATCAGATGCTTTCAATACCTTAAAATTTCCAAATCACTTCAAGCGACTTGGGTGACATTTTCATGCCAAAAATAGTTTCAGAAGCAACACTCCCCAGATGTCTCGAGCTAGTGGAAGCCAGATATTTATTTTCAGCATTTGAGAAAAGTATAAATCCTGAGGCCGGAGGAGTTTTTAGCCAAAAAGTGTCCTGGGTTGGGAGCAAAACAAATTGCACAGCCTGTGAAGAATGTGCCTGTCCTCTCTGGGGCCTCCCAGAAATCCATGCGCCCGTGAGCTGACTTTTATATCACTGGTTCCTGTGCTCGCAGATCTAAAGAAAGAGAAACACGGGGCCACACAAAAGTCTTTTCATTCCAATCATAGAAATGTTCATGGTGAAATGAGTCTTTGAGTTTGCTTTAAAATACTCCAGTTTGGAAAAAAAAAAAAAAAAATACTCCAGTTTGGAAAAAAAAAAAAAGGGGGCAGGGGGAGGAGGGAGAAAATGAGATAAATAAAAAAGTTAGCAAAATATTGATAATTCTTGAAG
>NW_011888817.1:3451247-3455166 GCF_000151845.1 Pteropus vampyrus | reverse complement strand
GCATATCTGAAAAATTCTCTAGGATAGATTCTAGGAGTTACTGAGTCAAAAGGCATGAATTACTGGGTTGAAAACAGATTAGCTACATGGCCAAGAATAGAAACCAGCAACCAATGATGTTATCTGGGCCTTCTCCTCAGGGCACAGCTTAAAAAGTAGTTGATCAGTTAACATATATTTATTGAGTTGCTATTTCACTCCAGGCACTATGCTAGATACTGGCGATATAGTGATGACTGAAGCAGACAGGACCTTGCTCATATGAGAAATGCCATTTATCAGATGGCTACCCAAAGAGATGGCTGGTTTTTATTGGAGCACAGCCAACTGACGAAAGGACGGAGTCACTATAAAGTTAAAAAGCAAAAACAGAGAAAAATATTTGTAATCTACATGGAAACTGTAAAGCTAATATACGTAATATACAATCACAATCCAGTCATGTCATGACTAGTATATCATCAAAATAACGTTGCAAAAAAATACTGAGATGCATGGAAAGATATTCTGAATAGGTTTTAAAAATCAAAAAGCTGATTGGATACAGTATATAGGATGTGATCTTATTTTATTAAAATAAAAACTTTATTTTATTTTAGAAGACTAGACGAATAAACATCAAAATGTTAGTGAATTCTCTAGATTGTGGGATTACAACTGATGTTTATTTTCTTCTCTTATTTGTATTTTTGAAATCTCTACAATAAACTTGCATTACAGTTTAAACAGAAAAGAGAAACAAGAACTTGTGAATGTTTTATAAGCTACCACAAAAACCTCACATTTGCCCACTAGCCTTCCCTTACTCTGTGTGTTCCTGATTTCAAGACCCTGTTTATTTTCCTTTTGTGTCTCACTTGTTAATTGTACCTAGCACGCTCACTTCATAATCTTTCGAAACTTAATTATATTCAGAGACTTTTAAAATGTCAGATATTGTGTTTCATAGTTTTAGAGTTTCTATTTGGTTCTTTTTTATAATTTTCATTTCTCCATCAAGATTTTCTGTCTTTTCCTTTTTTATAAACATATTTTCTTTTACGGCAAAGAGCATAGCTATAATAGTTGCTTTAAAATCATAATCTGGTTATCCCAAAGTCAATGTCCATTATCTTTTGAAAACAGATCACATTTCCTTTTCTTTGTATGTCAAATAATTTGAGGTTTTATTGTGAATGTTGTGTAATGGAGATTCTGGATTCTGTTATATTCCTCTAAAGGAATTTTTGTGGTGGTTGGTTTTTTTTCAGGTAATTAACTTGGTTAGACTCAAAACACAAATTTTGTCTTTGGGGAAACAGCTCAAATATCAATTTATTTTTCTCATTTTAGTGGATCTCCTTGTTGTCTGTCCTATATACGTGTGTAATCTAGAAGTCAGCCAGAGATTTGGACAGAGTTTATAAAGAACTTGTGGCCCCTTTTCTCTCTGACACTCACTTTCCAGGATCTCTCCCTCACTTTCCAGTGACTGTGGTTGGGTTTTCAGGCCATATCTACTGCAGGCTTTCTATTGGATTGTTAGACACCCTCAAATGATGCTGACTGCAGTGTGCTGAAAGCCATTAAAAGATGAGAAACTCATTTGGTGCTATAATTTTCTTACAAGTGTTGACCCCTCTGCAAAACCTGCCTGCTTTGATTCGTTCTCCATTGCTTTGGGTAAAAAATTTTTCCCCAGAAGTTAATAGTGGTAGTCTGCAGGAGGATCGGTCTAGTTGGAGCCAACTTGGTCATACCATAAATGGAACTCCTCATGTGACTCCCTCTCCTAACCTACAAGCCTTCGCTTACTCTGTGTCTCCTAGCTTCAATCTTCAGTAGCCTCTTCTAGGTAAGGAGTCCACGTGGCCAAGAGGACACGCCACTCAGAGCAGCTCTTTCTTCTGGGAAATGCCCCTGGATGTTTCTGGCACTTGCCTTCTGACCTATAACAGATTTCGGCTAGGGTTGGGCACCCTTTGCCTTGGCATTCCAGAGACTGCCCAGCAGGTTTCATTCTTAAGTGACCACCCACAACTGGACAGTCAGAACTCAAGGTACATTCTTTTGAATCATCTCAGTTGTAGCAGATCACTGAGCTGTAAGGATGAGCTTATTTTCAAAAGCCATTAAAAATCACTGGGAGAAAACAGTATTGGCAGTAGACCCAGGCAAGTGGGTCTCCTCTGGGTCCCATGCTTTAGCGGGCACTCGACCCTCTGCTGGCTGCACCCCTCTCCATGGGCCAAGGAGTCCCTGGAGCCAAGGGAATATGACTACAAGGAGTATATGACACCTTTCCTTAACTATGCACCTAGTTCCCAGAACCCAGAATTCCCTGACCAAATGACCCCAAACTCAATTCCAGGACCTACGTGGACCTCTTTCTTGGAGGTGGAAGGCAGAATAATGGATGCCCAAAGATGTCCATTAAAAATAAACTGTAATAGTTGGACAAGAAAGACATGGTCTAAATGTAAAGAAACAGATTAAATTAGAACAAGGAAGCAATACACGGAATGAGTAGAAAGCTAGACTGGAACATGTGAGGATGACACATGTTCCTTTTTTGAGAAGAGCACAGTGGTTAAGGGTGTGGACACGGGAGCCAGGCCATCTGGATTAAATCTCAGCTCCACCATTTAACGTCTTTGTGGTTCAATTTCCTTATCCCTAAAATGGGGATACCATCGTACCTTCCTCTTTGGGTAGCTGTGAGAACTAAATTAATTATTATGTGTAAAGCACTTACTAATGTGCCCAGCATGTGGTAATTGCTCAAAAAAAGATTAACCATTTTTATTAGCTACTCCCAACAAGAAAGAGGCTCAGAAATGCTGGGGTAGGGGTGGGGGATGGAGGTGGGGGTGGGGGCGGAATGGTATGCCATAGGCACAATCCAAAAATAAAACGTGTCATGATTTTAATAATTGCTGGTGTGTATGAAAGAAGAATCCATTTGAAATGAACTCTGGGGACATTCTCCTTGAGTGGCATTGAATTAGTAGAGAGGAAATGCTCTCCTAGCTCATTACTTGGCTCTACTTACATAACAATGTGTAAACTCTCGTTTTTTTGGAGGTCAAACAATAACTGTGGGAAGTTGATGAGAAAAGAAAACTGCATTGAAGCTCAAGTGCATATAACATCAAGATGAGAACAGGAAGAGAGGAAATGAAGGTTGTATAACCCACAGGAAGTCAATAGAAATGTCTAAAATCAATACGGTGAGAAATAACCACACAAATCTATCTTTAGAAGTGTAAGATGACCATTAGAACTAAAAACAGAACGATTAAAAGTGGTAAATTCCAGATTGCTTTCAGAGGATAGGGAGGCAACTAATAGCATTTCATTTATTTAGTACTTCTCTAATAACAAAGTCTCTGGTGCCTAAAGCAGCATCAGGGTCAGGCTTCGCGGGTTCAAATCTTAGCTCATTTATCTCAGCCTCATCACTTCACCTTTCCAGAACTCAGTATTTTGAGCCGCCAAGTGGTGATAATGGAGTGCCTACCTACCTGGGTGATTGCGGTGCTCTCCATTATCAAAGGATCGGTTGGAGCTGGGCTTTGAGGCACCCAGCAGACCCTTTCCCTATTTAATCCTGAATCAGAAATCGAAGCAAATATATTAACATAGCAGATTGCAATAGCATGCTGCTTGCTGGCCAAAGAGCTCCGATCTCCTGTCAGCTGGTAACTCACTGCTGTCAGCTGGGGTCGGGCCCAGTGAGCAAACGGACTGGCGGCTCAGAGAGATTTGCTCCACCCGACTTTGACCAGAGGCGCTGGCTTTCCCGGCTTTAACATCCTGTGACACCTTTAATTGCTTCCCACTTGCTTTTGTACTGATTCCAGAGGATACTAAAGATGCTTAATAAAGTTGTCTCATTATCCACCTGGTGCTCACCACATGACAATATTCTCAAATAGAT
>NW_011888817.1:3445797-3447292 GCF_000151845.1 Pteropus vampyrus | reverse complement strand
TGACAGTTAGTGAATAGGAGAAAAATAGACCTTTGTGTTTAAGACAGAATGAGGAATGGGATCTAGGGCTTAAAAACTCTGTACCTCTACATTTCGGGGCTGCTTAATTTGGGGTCTGCGTACCCCTGGCAGACCCAGCTGGCTGAATAAAGAGCATGTTTCCTATAACTCACTGATTTCTAGTGGTCCATGTGTCTTTTGGGGGCTGGCAGCTACAACAATACCTGTTTAAAGGTTATTATTAATAGACTTTCTTCTCCTTTATCTCTCCATTTTTCCTCCTGGATTCCCCCCATAGATTCGCATATTACGTTCCAAGGGCCGCAAAATGAGAGCACAGTTTGGCAAAAGTTTGAGCAACTTCCTTTTTTTCTTTTTTTTTTACATTTCCTTTCACAGATAGGTTTATTTTTATCCATAAAATGTATTAATTTCTGAGGATTTTTTTAATGTTTTATTTTTTAATTTAAGCAACTTCTTGCTATCAGGCACACAACAGGTAAAGTGAAAAGCTGAGGTGGGCATCCTCTCCCAGCCCAGGACCCCAGATCCTAGTTGGATCATCAAAAGTAGCAGAAGAATGTAAACAAGTGGGTGACTTTTTGTTCTGGGTCTGTTTTCACCCATTTTAAATAGGCCTCCCAAGTCCCATTGTCAATTAGGAAGCTAATTTGATTAAAATTAAAGCACAAGTGAATTAATTCCATGAACAGTTCCTCTAGTTTCTGCTTTTAAGACTATGTTCTGAATTTAATTAGATTATTATGTCATTGCCTGAGGACAAGTGCAAGGTCTTGATCATCCTGGTATTTGGTGCCCTCATGGCATTGGGCAAAATCTTTGCTGAATGGAAATGAAAAAAAAAAGCTGGGGTAGTAATATGTACGGTGTCAGATGGATACTAGACTTATCGGGGTGATCACTTCATAAGTTATATAAACGTCTAATCACTATGTTGTACATCTGAAACTAATACATTATATGCCAACTATAATTGAAAAATAAAAAAGCATTGGAAAAAAAAGCTGGGGTAGCAATATCTATATACTTGAAATAGTCTTTACAACAAAGGCTATAACAAGAAACAGAGAAAGACCCAGCAATTTCAATTCTGGGTAGTTATCTGAAGAAACACAAAACACTAATTTGAAAAGACATATGCATCCCTATGTTCACTGAAGTGTTATTTACAAGATATGGAAGCCACCTAAGTGTCCATTGATAGACAAATGGATAAAGAAGAAGTACATATATACAATGGAATATTACTTGGCCATAAAAAAAAAAAGGATGAAACCTTGTCACTTGTGATACCATGGATGGACCTAGAGGGTATAACACTAGGGGAAATAAGTCAGACAGAGAAATGCAAATATTATATGATTTCACTCATATGTGGACTCTAAAGAACAAAATAAATAAGTAAAGCAAAAACAAACTCATAGATACAGAGAATAAACTAATGGTTGCCAGATGGGAGGAGGCCTGGGGGAAC
>NW_011888817.1:3444382-3445747 GCF_000151845.1 Pteropus vampyrus | reverse complement strand
CTTACCCTTTCTGAGCCTCAGTTTCCCCTCTCTAATGAGGGACTGGGTCAGATCTGTTAAGAGTGTGGTTCTGGGCAAAGATATGCTAACGGCCAACTTCTGCTTCTGTAATCTGTTTGCTTGTTTGATGTTAACTAGGGTGTGGTTAATCTGTTTGCTTGTTTTATGTTAAACCAGGGTGTGGTTCTAGGCTTTATAAGCTGCCTCTTTTGGGAGCTCGGGGCTGATCTCCTCAAACCCTGCGTGGTAGAGAGTCAGTCGCCGGCCGGCTAATAAAGGCTCATAATTCATCTCAACTGGCTCCGTGGGTCTTAGAATTGATCGCACCACAACAAGATCGTTTCAATGAGCCCTCTCACCCTGACAGTCTAGGTTTGCACCAGCAGCTCCCTTAGCTCTCAGTGCTCACTCACACCTTTGTCTCGTAAGGGGTTTCTCAACTCGGAGGTCTAGTCACCCCTTCCTGGTCATAAACTTAAACTTGAAGATAAAAGTAAATTGTTGCCCCTCTGACCCCCAACTACAGTCTCACCACACTGCAGCAAGCGCCCAGTTGGCACTTAATAACAACTTGCTGGTGGCTTGATACTGTGCTGGCTGGAAAATTACTGCTTGGCTATCACCCATGGAAACATAGGCTATCGCCCATCGGAACATAGGCTATCACCCATGGGAACATAACATTCTAACAATAAGCTTTCTGCTTCTGTACCCCCGCTTGCACACCTGACCTGTGGGTTGACAGTTAGTGAATAGGAGAAAAATAGACCTTTGTGTTTAAGACAGAATGAGGAATGGGATCTAGGGCTTAAAAACTCTGTACCTCTACATTTCGGGGCTGCTTAATTTGGGGTCTGCGTACCCCTGGCAGACCCAGCTGGCTGAATAAAGAGCATGTTTCCTATAACTCACTGATTTCTAGTGGTCCATGTGTCTTTCGGGGGCTGGCAGCTACAACAATACCTGTTTAAAGGTTATTATTAATAGACTTTCTTCTCCTTTATCTCTCCATTTTTCCTCCTGGATTCCCCCCAAAGATTTGCATATTACGTTCCAAGGGCCGCAAAATGAGAGCACAGTTTGGCAAAAGTTTGAGCAACTTCCTTTTTTTCTTTTTTTTTTACATTTCCTTTCACAGATAGGTTTATTTTTATCCATAAAATGTATTAATTTCTGAGGATTTTTTTAACGTTTTATTTTTTAATTTAAGCAACTTCTTGCTATCAGGCACACAACAGGTAAAGTGAAAAGCTGAGGTGGGCATCCTCTTCCAGCCCAGGACCCCAGATCCTAGTTGGATCATCAAAAGTAGCAGAAGAATGTAAACAAGTGGGTGACTTTTTGTTCTGGGTCTGTTTTCACCCA
>NW_011888817.1:3443822-3444332 GCF_000151845.1 Pteropus vampyrus | reverse complement strand
CTCTAAAGAACAAAATAAATAAGTAAAGCAAAAACAAACTCATAGATACAGAGAATAAACTAATGGTTGCCAGATGGGAGGAGGCCTGGGGGAACGGGTGAAAACGGGGACGGGATTAAGATGTGCAGATTGCCAGTAATAACAACAGTCATGAAAACATGGAGTGCAGCATAGGGAGTACGGTCGATAATGTACTGGCTGTGTGTGGTGTCCGGTGGGTGCTGGACTTATCGGGGTGACCACTTCATAGTTTCCATAAATATCCAGTCTAAAAAAAGTCTAGTCACTATGTTGTACACCTGAAGCTAATATAGTATTGTATGTCAGCTGCAATTAAAAAATAAAAAATTACTTTAAAAATAAAAATTAAATAATAACTTCCTTTTTTAAATCTTTAACAATCTGCTGGCAACAGATTGTTAAACAGAAGCCAAAAACGCCATCGGCAACTTCAGGAACTTGGGCTGGGCGAAGTGTTCCTTCAGAGCTAACATAAACTGAACTGCGACC
>NW_011888817.1:3440439-3442942 GCF_000151845.1 Pteropus vampyrus | reverse complement strand
ACATAGTTTATATTGTCCCTGTGATCCTCAGAGTTCAGAGCAATTAAAAAAAATTTTTCTGAAAGATAAGTTAAGCTAAAAATACATGATCGAATATTAAGTGGCCTAAATCTCTCCCCTTTGGCTAATAACCATTGCAGAGGCTCTGACGGGTGAATGAATCTGAGCTCATACAATCTTGTCAGGAGAAGACACATAAAAAATAATCCTGATCTTACCCCTATTACTAAATAAGAAAGGAAGGAAGAAAGGAAAAGAGGGAGGGAGAGAGGAAGAAAGAAAGAAAAAGACCTTCAAAAGCACTCATAAAGCTGTAAACTTCTGCCCAGCTCTTATGGGTTTTATGAAATCTTATTCACAGCGCCACAAATGAGTCCACATATCCCTCCCTCCCTGATTCTGCCATCAATTTACACCCCAGCTGGTAGATCCACTTTCAAGACCAACAATGAAAAACTTCTTTAGATTCAGGCTAGAAAGACCTTACCTTGTTCTCCTAAGCCCAGACACTTCTATAATGCACCAGGCCTTTATGGTGTGGGTACACAAGTCACTCTATAGAAAGATACCCACTCCCCATGCAAAGACCCAATGGACCAGACTCTTTTCTTAAAGAGTTTAGTAGAAATCATAACCCCCATAATAAAACAGAATGCAACAAACATCTCTTTATATAACATTATTATCAATTAAAACTCCACAAAAAAAAAGAAAAAGTAAATGAAAAAAAAAAAGTGACCAAAATTGACTCAATAATCCCATTTCTTCCTGGGAAGCCAAAGCTTAAAGAAGCAACTCTATGACCTGAGCTGCGGATAAGTTAGTAATATATTTTCAGACTAAACTATACCTGAGGATTGTAATAGTGTTTAGAACTCTGTAAAAATAGACAATAAAGTCTTAAAAAGAATTTTCAAGGGTGCAAACCAAAAAGTTTGACTCTACATAAGTGGTACTCAATGAACTAAAAGGCTAGTGAAAAAAAAATTTTAATAAACCGACTTTCTGAATGTCTCTCCAAAACACCCTTGGATCCTAATCACTCATTTGTCCTCTGATCATATGTAAAACCAATGCAGTAATTCTGTTCCTTGGACTACCTGTCCCTGTGACCCTATGTGGTCTTGTCGCTTCTCGATTTCCGTCTCCAGAACACAGAGGCTTCAGTGATCTTGCCCTAAATGTAAAACACTAGTTTCTAAAAAAGAGTGTGAGGTTATTGGTTGGCCCAGATTGAATTTGCCCCAAACATACTGTTAAATACATTGATTTCCTGAGCTGACCACTGACCAGAGTAATAGTCCACTGCCCCGGTCATTAGTAGCTTAACCCTGCCTGCTTTTCTATCTCCCAATCCAGGAGGCCCCCAAACTTGACTAGACGAACCTTAAGTCAAACACTCACGTTCTGGGGACAGCCTCCATTTCTAAGAAACAAAACAAAAAAGCCACTCTAGTTTATTAAAACCTAATTTTACAATTAATCTTGACTCTAAACCTAAAGAGAAAACTCAGACAAATAATTCAAATGAAATCATAAGCCAACAACCATCCATGCATCCACCCACCCATCACTTAGCCTATAAATATTTATCGAGCACTTACAAAGTGCCAGGTACTGTGTTAGTTGCTTGGAATAGCTAGCTCAGTGAACAAAAAGGCAAAAATCTTTGCCCCTATGAAGCTGCTATTAAGGCAGGGGTGGTGGGGGCAGACGATAAACAATATACAGAATTGTTTCAGGAGAGAGAAACCACATCAGAAATACGAACAGAGAGAATTTCACGTAAGGAATTGTTAGGTATAAAGTTGTTCACTAGGTAACTAAAAGAGTAAAAAGGAGAATGCTGAGATATCACAGAGGTAGCAAGTGCAGGAAGCAGCTACCACCCCAGCGTGGGAGGGGGCGGGGTGCAGAAAGGGGGTTGGGACTGTGAAAATCGAGATTCCGGAAGTGAAACTCAGACCTCTGAGGAGGAGGTGCTGCTTGGCTGGCACTGGTGCCTCTGAGTGGGGGTGCAGTGCAGCTGCTTCTGCAAATGTTAGAAACACTACGGAGTGAATTCAGCTGCTGCTACAGGAAGGACCTGCCCCTGCTGGAGTGAAGATCTGTTGCTGGGAAGATACTCACGGGAACAGGAAGGAAACTGGAAGGAGCAATTTACTTCTTTACTTCCTCCTCCATCTCTGCAGCCTCCCTCTAGCGTCATCTCTGCAGAGTCTAATAGAGAACAGCTGGCAAAGCAGAAATGTAGTTTGCAGAGTCCCAGCCCAGCACTGCAAAGAATATGGGAAGACGGGATGGGGCTAAGAGACAATAACTTGTAACTGGCACAATAATAAAGAGATAAATTAAGTTAGAAGATGATAAGGGGGAAAATAGAGCAAGGTGAAAAGGATGTGGGAGGTGTTACATTTTAAACAGGGTGATCAGGGTAGGCCTCATTGAGAAGGTGACGTTTGAGCTGTAACTTAGAATCATGAAATTGACCACGAATCTAGCC
>NW_011888817.1:3438000-3440389 GCF_000151845.1 Pteropus vampyrus | reverse complement strand
GTGGGAGGGGGCGGGGTGCAGAAAGGGGGTTGGGACTGTGAAAATCGAGATTCCGGAAGTGAAACTCAGACCTCTGAGGAGGAGGTGCTGCTTGGCTGGCACTGGTGCCTCTGAGTGGGGGTGCAGTGCAGCTGCTTCTGCAAATGTTAGAAACACTACGGAGTGAATTCAGCTGCTGCTACAGGAAGGACCTGCCCCTGCTGGAGTGAAGATCTGTTGCTGGGAAGATACTCACGGGAACAGGAAGGAAACTGGAAGGAGCAATTTACTTCTTTACTTCCTCCTCCATCTCTGCAGCCTCCCTCTAGCGTCATCTCTGCAGAGTCTAATAGAGAACAGCTGGCAAAGCAGAAATGTAGTTTGCAGAGTCCCAGCCCAGCACTGCAAAGAATATGGGAAGACGGGATGGGGCTAAGAGACAATAACTTGTAACTGGCACAATAATAAAGAGATAAATTAAGTTAGAAGATGATAAGGGGGAAAATAGAGCAAGGTGAAAAGGATGTGGGAGGTGTTACATTTTAAACAGGGTGATCAGGGTAGGCCTCATTGAGAAGGTGACGTTTGAGCTGTAACTTAGAATCATGAAATTGACCACGAATCTAGCCATGGCCCCATCCAAGGTGTCCTCAATGCAGCTACTGCACTGCTAGTATCTGTCCAGGGCTAGCAAAATTCACTCCTTCGGGTTTTTCTTACTTAGATTTATATTTAAGAGACAGAACTGCTCACATTTCTCACCTTTCCCTTCCCAGTTCTAGGCAAACAGGCTCTGTACTGACTCTCTGGGATGGGGGGCTTACAAAGTCCTTTCCTAAAACTGAAAAGATACTTCATCCGAGGGACTTATCACAGGTAGAGTCACCTGGCATAACTCTATATGCCAAGAACATTCTAGAGAAATCTTCTTCTCTGAAATAGAGACTTACCAGATATAAACACACACACACACACACAAACAGACATTGTTAAAGCCATGAGAACACAGGTGTCCGGGCTGGGCACAGCAAATTGGCAAAAGTAATCCAGTCATCTGGATGTAGCCGAAACCAATTAGACAATTGACATATTCCACTACACAAAATATAAGGGCTTTTAGATAAAAAGTTAAAGCCTGCATAGAGTTACCCACAGAATCGAAGTCTTGAAATACAAATTAAAACCACCAAAAAAGTACTACAGCACACCATGGGAATGGCGAGATTAAAAAGACTGACAATGATAAGGATTCGCATGGACCCAGAGCAACTGAAATGCTCATCTCTTGCTGACAGGAGTGTAAAATGGTACAGTCTCTTTGGGAACCCATTTAGCAGATTTTTCTAAAGCTAAATATATAGCAATCTTCTCATTCAGCAATTCCAGTCCTAAATATATACCCAAGAGAAATGACTGCACAAAGAGACATGTACAAGAATGCTCCTAACAGCTTCATTTGTAATAGCCAATGACTAGAAGCAATTCAAATTCATCAACAGATGAATGGATAAATACACTGCGGTAGTCATGCAATGGAATACTACTTGACAACAACAAAAAATGACAATACGGCTATTTGTGCGTTCAACAACATGGATGAATCTCGAAAACATAAACTTTTGGGAAAAAAGGAGCCACGCACAAGAGCACATGCTGAATGTACAAGAACAGGCAAAACTGTTGGTAATAGAAGTCAGAATTGTGGTTACCTCCAGCAGGGGGGTGGTATAGACTGGGAAGGGGCACAAGGAAGCTTGCTGGGTTGCTCAATACATTCTCCATTTTCATCTGGGTGGTAGTGACACGGATGTGTTCACCTGTAAAAATCCTTCGAGCGCTTAGGATTAGTACAGGCTGTGAATTTTGCAATATGTGTCTATCCTTAATCCTCAATAGAAAATAGAAAAAAGGGGAGAAGATTAGCATCCTTCCTGAGGATGCGTGGTTAAGAAATCACATAGTCTACAATTATCTGCTGACTGCTCAGTCTATCAACTAGGAGGTAGCTTCATAAATCAAGATAAACACATCAGAAGGAACCAATTATAAATGAATTCAGGCTGCTGTAAAAACTTTAAAGTTCATACTAGTCAACTCCACAAATTGGACATGTGCCCTCAAGAGACACTAAAAAGAAAAATCCTTAAAGAACTAAAAAGTTCTTTTTTATGCCTGTTTTATGTTTCCTCTTTTATGACAAATTGTAATGCCCTGAATCTTCCATAGAGAGACAAAACAGGTCCTAATTAAAAAGGCAGTTATCCAAATATATACATAAATCACGAAAAGGAAGCAAAACGGTTTTGACATGCTTATCCAACTATAATATGATAATTATTCTTTAGAATAATGGAGGAGAGTGTGGAAGTTTGAATGGAGCTCAGTGTTTGGGCAAACATTTCAAAAACTG
>NW_011888817.1:3380540-3437213 GCF_000151845.1 Pteropus vampyrus | reverse complement strand
TCTGAATTTAAGTCAGCCCTTGTGAATTTAAGAAGAGGGGAGTGAATGAGCCCCAGCACCAAGAGCACCCCCACCTGAGGAAACCCCATGTATCTATGGACACATCTCCCCCCACCACAGGTTTCCACCCCAGGCTACAGCTACCTACTTCCCACACTCAGGTGTAAGACCCGCAAGCCAGAGGTGTGATGACAAGGCAAAGAGAAGAAAGATGGCCTTGTGATTATTTTTCTTTAGTTCTAGAATCTGTTTCCCTCTGGCTTCCATGGTTTCTCCAGGGTCGATTTTAAAAAACAGGGCTGGCAACCTAAGCTAGTTCGTCATCGAAGCTTTGGGAGCTCACTGTGCCTTTTAAAATTTTGTTTTAAATTCTTGTTGAAGAATAATTTTCATGCAGAAAAAAAGGCACAGGTCTTAAGTGTCCAGTTTGACGAGTTTTGACAAATGTATAAAACAATAACACCAATACCTAAAAGAAGAAGTAGGACATTGTCTTCATGAACCTTCATGAACCTTTGCCAATCAAGCCCCTTTAGAGGTGACCACCGTTTTGATTTTTACAACCATGTGTTAGTTTCTACCTGCTCATGAACTTCATATCAATGGAATTATACAGTGTTACTCATTTGTATCCTGCTTCTTGCACTCAACCCTAAACATATTTTTAAATCTAAAAAAAGAGTTCACTTTTGAAGATAGGTTGGAGGGTGGCAAAACTCATCTAGCTGAAGCCCTTGTGTCAGCTAAGTTCCATTTACTCTAGGGGTACTCCCACTTTACTGAGCATATACCCGCCTCTACTTATCTGGGGAAAAAAAATATCTGGAATGATGATTTATCTTAACACAAAAATTTACAAGGAAGCATAATCGACTGCAAATAACATAGCAAACACTGAGTCCACGTAAAAAAATAAATGAGTATCACTCAAAATCCTGGTTTGAAATTCTCACTCTGAGTCCCCGAGGGGCAAGCAGAGATCCTCCCTACCCTGGGTTCTTGGCTTTGTGCCCTGTTTCCAACTTTCTTCCTCCCTGACAGGGCTTCCTAAATTTCCCAAAAGTCTGACCTCACCCTGAAAGCCCCTTTATACTTTTCAGGTGCAGGGGGAGCCTTCCAAATCACTTTCCGTTTACTAGAATTTTCTTTTCAACATTTTTTTTTTCTCCTCAAAAGAAACTTTTTCCTCCTGCTGGGAAAAAAAAAAAGAAAACAATCCTTTCAGTTAAGAGGTCAGTGACCACGACCTCCAGAAATGGTCCCCGACAAATAGATCTGTGGATATACAGAAATCTCCAAGAATTCCCACAATAACAAACCGGGCTTTCCTTCTGTGGTTTGTGTGCACAGATGAGATCTTGTCAACAGACAGGAAGATTGTGGTTTCAACAGTTAACACGTGCGAAAGGGAAGGACGCCAGCTACCTCTGCGCTGGGGCCCCTGGCCCTTGCCGGTCTCTCTTCAGAGGCTGCCAGAGAGTGTCTCCCGTGTTCTCTGCCCACATCATTTCCAGACTGCCCATCTTGCAACCCATCTTGGACCACAGCCCCCTGGTGTCCCAAAGTGGCCTCTAATGTACCATCAAACCCTGCCCAAACCGCTTCTGTCCCTAGGCGCCAGTCACATTGGTCACCCCCGCCCAGTGCTGGCATCATCACATTGCTCAGACACCCAGCTCACTCTGATGGCCCCTCCTCCAGGCTTCTGCTTCGAGTTTCCCAGGCTGTTGCCAACTCCTTAGCAACTTTCAAAGATAAACAAAGCTAGACCTCAGTTAAAACGGCAAAAAACAAGATTTTTCTCAGTAACTGATAGTTTGGAAATTGCTGAGCTCTGTTCCAATTTGTGCAGGGCATTTTAAAGGGAGAGTGAGAGAGAAGGGAGGGGAAGAGACTAGGAAACTGCGCCCTATCCTTCCTGATGGTTATGTTTCAAAGGAATGGCTTTCAGCTACTTGGGAAAGACCCTCTTGAGTTGTAAGAGATGCACGTACCTCTCAAAGGGACAAAGGAATGAATTGTGAGCCCTTTCTTGTAAATGCCCTAAGGAAAGGAGGTCAGAGGCATATAGCCAGGTGTTGGCTAGAATAAACAGTAAATTCTTTTGACAGCCCTGAGCAGTCAGAAACTCAAACAGAGGCTAGGTGGTTCCGGGATACTGCCTTAGGCTGCTGGAAGCCAAGCTAGGGGTTAGTCAGGTCTCTTAGTGCAGGGGTTTGGTTGGAGTCTTCATGTGCCAAGAGTTCTTGCAATTCTCACTACCCATCACTCAGATCCCCACCCTTGCGCTCCTGAGCTTACCGCTGCTCCTCGCCTGTCTGCCACCACCCCTACTCTTGCCCACAGCTGCC
Organism: Pteropus vampyrus; assembly: GCF_000151845.1. Classification (NCBI taxonomy): domain Eukaryota; kingdom Metazoa; phylum Chordata; class Mammalia; order Chiroptera; family Pteropodidae; genus Pteropus; species Pteropus vampyrus. The sequence goes on along the minus strand of NW_011888817.1, from coordinate 3,434,862 downwards.
AACAGCACCACCACCAAATGCCACTTACACATCTACGCTGTCGCTCGCCTGTCAGCTGCTGTCAGGGAAAGGACTCAACTCTTTCTGTTGCTTGGGCTCTGGATGCTACAACTCTCTCAGCTTTGGTGCACAGAGCACTCTCTCCCCAGTGTAACCGCGAGCCACCACCACAATGTTCCAGTTACACCAGTTACCCTGTGCAAGAGCCCCTGCTCACATCCACCCAAGGCCCCACATCTGAGCTTGGAGGGGCCAGATTCCTTCTTCCCCACTGTCACCTCTTCTTAGAATGCAATCCACATGCAGTTGAACTTATGAGGATTCACCCACCCCATCCGCACACCAAATACGCTCAGATACATTCTATACCCAAGTGAGAGCGAAGTTCAAATTATTCCCCCATAGGCTCCTAAGCCTATGTCAATAAACAGCTCTAACCTTAAAACAGGTTTTATTTTACAATGTTACCTGTGTGGATTTTGCTCCTGAATCCTTCCCCTCATCAAGAAGCAGCTAGAGCATGTGAAGCTCACCATTCCAAAATCAACGGACGATACAGCAAAACAAAGAGTCCATTCATACCTTTGAAATTTATGGCCAAAGCTATATTTGAAAGAGGGCGGGGAGGGACGGGGAGGAGGGTATTGAATTTTACAATCTAAGTCATGAAAGATTTAGAGCATAGAATTTATGTCTCAATAAATTCAGAAGAATGTTCAATAAAGTAAGAGCAGCTTTTCCAGCCCCAAGATTAAGAAGCGAGCAGGGAAGTTTAGGTGTTGGTCTGTCACTGAAAAGGGGCCATCCTCAACCCCTGGCCCATTCTTGAGAGTGGGAATGGAATCCACAAAGGCTCACTGAAGACCCAAGAGCAGAGAAGACCAGAAGATGTACCAGTTAGTTTCTAAAGTTCAATTTTTGGGCCCCTCACTTGCATAGGCCTCTTCCCAAGCTCTATGCCAACTTTTATATCAGTATTTTTTTTATTTTCTTTAGTGAGGACCCCAAGAACCATATAAGCTCCAGGATCTGCCCCCTAAAGGGCCCTTAGCCTCACTCCTGAGCAGAGCATGGGGAAGAAGCAGGCCAAGAAGACCTACACCTGCCATATATAGAAGAAGCCCAGGCTAGACTATTGGAGGATAAGACCACAAGGAGCAGTGATTCATCCTAGCCGAGGCCCCAACCAACCTGCCAGGTGACTGCAATCGTAGAGTGATCCCAAGCAAGACCAGCAAAAGAACCCTCGAGCCCTGCCCAGTACAGCCCAAATAACCGACCCACAAAAGCCTGAATAAATCAAATGGTTGTCATTACAAGCCATTAAGCTTGAGAATGGTTTACTACACAGAAATAGATAACTGATATAGTGAATTTGGGCAAAACATTAATTGGAAAAAAGAAATAAATAACATAATCATTTCTACAGCATGAGTCATATTTTTAAAGATGGACATACCTATGTATTCTTTACAAATATAGAGACAATGTCTGGAAGATCATGCAAGAGACTGAACACTGGTTGGGGAGGGGAGCTGTGAGGAAGGGCATATTTTTATATGTTTAAGTGCATTACATTTATCATAAAAGGAAATTCCCCCAAGTATTTGAGTATGTACCAGGCACTGTACTGGGCATCAAGATCAAAAAGTTAGCTAGACATCGTCCCTGCCCACGGAAAGCTCCCAGCCTAACGGTGGCAAACATTCAGACAGACCAGCTGAGTGATGTGGACATTGTGATAGCGATCTGTGTGGAGAGAGGGAAGGCACGAAGAAGGAAATGACCAATTCTACAGGGCAGGGTGGGCAAGGAGCACCCCGAGACCGACTGAAAAAGTGCACAGAGGAGGCTGAAAACTAAGTAAATGCTTGTTGACTAAAATGGGACAGGACCCAAGAGTAGGGGCAGAGTGGGTGGCACTTCCCCTCTCTGGGTTTCAAATCTTCGTCTCTGAAGTGAAAGAATTGGGCTAAATTATCTTGGGGGCCACTTTCAGTTCTGAAACTCTAGACCTTTCTCCACCTTCTCTCTGCTCAGGTGGCATGTTCCTCACACAGTAAAAATTACAAAACTAATACCACATCTAGGGGGAGCTCAACGTACGAACGGAGCTGTACATCAGGACTCAGGGGTGTGAGTTTCTTAGTCAGATTTCTGCAGGCAAATATTGTTTTGTGCTTCTGTGACTGAAATGTCACGTGTGGATTTCAGATGTCAGGCGGTAGGGAGGAAAAATTTTCCTACACCCATCTTAAGTTCTCAGCTGGGGCTCTGTAACAAAAGACAGATTAATAAGAGAACAAACAGAACTTTATTAACATGTATATCTCAGGCACATATGGGAGAAACTCAGGGGTGAATAACTCAAATTGGTGGCTTAGAACTCAGGCTTCTGCAGCATCTTCGACAAAGAACAATACATTTGTAGAGAAAGGGCAGGACAAAGAAATGGTTTTAGGCTTCCAAGGGAGACAGTATAGAGAGCTTTCCCTGCATCTGCTGGTTCATAATTGCCTTCAGCTCAAAATAATTCTTATGTTAAAGAGGCATATTTTGGGGTGAAAGATTCCGGGTTCCTTCACAGTTTATGTGGACCAGCCGTTGAACTGCAGATGAAATCACTGGGAAAAATTGAGAATTACAAAACAGAGGAACGTGTCTTATTCTAGCACCCAAGGCGACTTCCTAGAACCTCAGCAGGGACATGCAGTGAAATGAAAAAGTCGCTGGAGTCAGCCAGTCTAGATCCAGCTGTGTGATCACGGGCGCATTATTCTCTCCGAAACCAATTATTCTCTGTGTCTCCATGAATATGTAACCCAAATGGAATCGATCCTCCTTGGGCTGACCCAAGGCTTAAAGTCAGTTTCATACATAATCACCTTAAAACACACACACACAGACACACACACACACACACACACACACACACACACACACTCACACACACACACACACCCAACTTCAAAGGCAAAGATGAGTAATGAGTGTTTTTCCTGAAAGTTTTAAGGAGGGAATTACAGTGCATATTACATAGCAAAACTTCCAGAAAAAATAAATCTTGGCTGTGTAGGGATGGAAAAATAACTTTCCATTTATACTTCTGAGTTCTTGGCTGAGACCACTGTAATAAAAGACAGATTAAAAGAGAAAAGCAAACAGAAGTTTATTAACATGTATATCTCGTGTATACGAGAGAGATACCCAAGAAAAATGAGTGGCCCAAAGAAGTGGCTTTAGAATTAATAGGGAAAGGGGAGAGAGAGTGTAGGTTTCTTAGGGGCGAGTACATGATTTTTAGGAAAGATGAGTTGGCCTTTAGAAGAACTCATGGGAGATACGACAGTTTGTGACAAAGTTTGTCTTGGTGTGCTTTTGTCACAGAGGGGGGAAGAATTCCCCCTCTCTACCCTTTCTTTGTTCTTACAGCTAGACTAATAATAAAATAATAAAGCTGACACAAGACTAAATTAACAAGAGAAAAACCAATTTAAAATTTGCACACAGGAGAATCACAATACGATGCTTAGTTCATAAAATTAGGCTCAAAGAAATGACAAACCACGCACCTTTTTAGACTTTATAGACAAAGAGACAAATTTGTGAGAAGTTGACAGGACAAAGAAAGTTAGTGTTCATTGGAAAGGAATCTAAGCAAGGTTTAGGTATTTCATTAATGAGGAATTTAAACAAAGTAGTAAATTAGAAAAGAGGAAGTAAGTTCGATTGTATGGACTTTTCAGCTCTGAGTTGTTTAGCTCTAGCAATAAGGAGTGTCCTCCAGGTGCATGAAGGACACCTCTTTGTGGGAGATCTATTTTCTGCAATCGGGAAGACGAGGGAGGATCGAGGTGCCCTCTGGCACTGGCTGCTTATTGAGTAACCTTAATTCGAAGTAACCAATATGTCATCGTGGGAGATTTGGGGCCAGCCTGGCTTGGGCCCCCCACTGTGGCCTCTTCTCTGGTGATAAGAGTCAATCTCCTCTGGTTGATGAAACTCCCAGAAAGGGGATTTGTGACAACTGAGCTCCTTTTGGAGGACTTATGTTTAGGCAGAGAAGGGGAGTGTACGGAAAGCCTCTTCAATAGACCAAAGTTTGGTGTGAAATGTGTCCCGAACTCCCGGTCATTGGCATGTTCTGCTGCCCTTTAGCGATTTCTTCACCTCTCTCTCCCTTCAGCAGCTGCCACAGGGGGTCCTCGCTCTGTCTTCCTCGCCTCTCTCCCTCCCTCTCTCTTCCAGCCTCTCTGGGCCCTCTCAGCTGCTGTCATTAAAATGCTCTTGGTCTCAAAAACTGGAGGAAAAACTGACCTCACCAAGTCCTTGTGAGGATTAAGGAGACAAGTACGTCGAGCGCCCAGCACAGAGTAGCAAATATGTGTTCCTCTTTCCACCTTCCTTTCTCCTGGACCATAGTGGACAGAGTCGAAAATGGGACAGAAAAGCAAACTGCCCTAAAGAGAACTGTTGATTACTTAAAACTAGACAGTACTGAGATTTTTCAGGCTAACTCCGCATCTCCCCCACTACGTCCTTCCAAAGTCCCCACAATCCTACTTCACCCAGTCATCCCATTGACCTCAAACACTACACCTTGTGTCTGCTTCCCTACCTGACTCCTACCCCACCTGTTCTCAGCTACCTACCTGTAGGTGTTCATGGACTTCCCTAAGGAGGCAGGCAAGTTACTACCTGCTCTGTTCTCGAATTTCTCTCTGTGTCCTACTCAACGAAGCAGGTAGTAGTAAGCAGGGTACAGAGTTCCAGTCCCTGTGAGCCAAAACCAGTTGCACCCAGTGTTGCCTCAAAACATGCTGTGTGGCAGTTTCTTATAAAGTTATGCATGCATCTACCATATGACCCAGCCATTCCACTGCCGGTCTTACCCAAGAGAAAAGAGAGTATACATTCGCAAGAGATTTATACACAAATCCACCCAGCAACTTTATTTGTAATAATCAGAAACTGAAAACGACCAGAATGTCTGTCAACAAGAGAATGGACAAACCACGGTCACTCCGTAAAATGGAACCAGCTATAAAAAGGAATGAACTACTGATACAAGCAACCACACAGATGAAGCTCAAAAATATGCTGACCAAAAGAAGCCTGCCACAAAAGCGTACATACTAGGTGATTCCGTTTATATGAACTTCTAGAAAAGGCATCTATGGAGACAGACAGCAGATCGGCAGTTGCTTGGGGCCAGGGTTGGGGAAGGGGATAACTGCAAAGCAGCAGGAAGAAACTTTGGGGGCTGATGGAAAAATGTTATCTCTTCTTGGCAGCAGTCATTACCCATGTGTATACACTGTACACTTAAAATGGGTACATTTCACTGCATGCAAATTATACCTCAGTGAAACTGAGCTTTCAAATACTGTTCTGTTTCCGCCTGGCTCTCAGAGGCAGGCTCTGAATGTAACTGGATTGTAACAACTGAAAGAAGGCACTGTCCCCATATCTCGGAGAAAGCCAACCCCCATCCCAAACCTGGGGGCCCTGGAGCAGGCTCCACAGCAGTCTCTCACCCAGGGTCCAGTTTATGCGAGTTCAAGACCCGAGAGAATGATTATGTTTCGTAGCTCAGTTCACCATGCCAAAGGTCATCCTGCTGCTGGCTGAGAGCAAGCCTGAACTATTTCAGGCCCAAGGGCAACATCCTTGAGCAGTTTCTATCTGGAAAGAGTGGGAGATCGCCATGGCAACCTGTCCCAGTCCCAGTCCCTGGCAGGGCTCCAAGGCACACAAATAAAGCCATTGGAATGTGGTACAGAGTTCAGGGCGGGGCAATTTGAAAGCTGCCAAGTTTTCATGAAAATCAACAGTGTGAGGCCTCAGCCACTGGAAGGTGTCACTAGGGAAGCTTGGGTCCCAACAGGATCAGCCCAGGGACGTGCAACACATTCTTTCACACACACGTACACACACATACACCCTGCTAGGGGACAGCAGTACAGCTTCTTGAAAAAGAGGCCTAATGAAACCACAACTCTGTCTTTAGAGCCTGACAAACAGAGATTTCAATGTCTACAGTCATTTCTTTGTAACCTCAAGCAAGTTTCTGAACTGGTTAATCACATGACTCACTCCCTCCCCTTCTCCAGGTCTTTGAACAGAGGTCACCTTCTCCGTGAGACCTTCCCCGATCACCTAAGATCAAGTCGCAGCCTCTGCTCCCCCACCTCAATCTCCCGCACTGCTTTATTTTCCTTGATAGCACTTAGCACCACCTAACATACAATATATTTTGCTGATTTATTGTTAAGATGTCAACCAAGCATTAAACCAGGCTTTGCTAAAAAAATATGACAAAGTTTTATTCAAGGGTCTTAAGCTAGTGAATTGCAACTTGGGAAACACTATCGGGCAATTCCCAGCTTGTTATGAAGAAAAGAGAAAAGTTGGTCATAAAAAGCACGTTTTTGAGAAGACTTGGTCCTGCATTTTTACTTTCTGATCTGGTCTGGGGTGGCGATCTTCCAGACGTCTGGGGGTCTAGACACAAGGACATTCTTTCCTAAGTTCTTCTATAGGATTTATGTATCTCCAGGCATTGACACACAACTGAAAAGTTCAAAGATGTAGGTTGCCAGGCGAATTTAAAAAAAAAAAAAATCATTTTCCTCATTTTTAACCCACTCTGATTTTGCGACTCCATTTTTATTTCTTCCCTCTTTCCTCAGATGTCAGCTCCACGAGAGTAGGGATTTTGTTTTGTCTGTTTTGTCCATGCTCTATCTCCAATGCCTAGAGCAGTGCCTAGCACATAGTAGGTACACAGGGAACACTATAGGGGCTTCTCTGAACATCTGTGTTCTCATCAGCAAAGCAGGGATTAACATGGAGTTAACGTAGGAGTTAAAGGAGCCAGTTAAGGCTGTGGGTTAAGTGTCCAGCCCTCAGCAGGAGCACTAGTGTCATTTACAGTTAAAGCCTTCATTTAGCACTTTGGTCCACATTTAAGAACAGCTTTCAGAGGATCTTACCTTGCCTCCCTGACTGCTAAGCCCAAGATCTTACTCATGTCCCAGTTCTGCAAAACCACTAGATGTCACAAACAGGGGAATCAGTGATTCAGTCCACAGAGGCATTTTCCTGTCTCTAACTATTTGTTAGGAGACTGAGTAAATGAACTAACTCATTCATAGGAAAACAAAGTCTTCAAAAATGTAAAGAGAATTTGAACGGGCAAAAAATTATTTGACCTGTAAAAGGAGAGAACAGGCATTTCTTGCATCCTTAACATGTACGAGACGGCATGGTAGGCACCTGACATGTCTTATGTTGTTTCATCCTTGTGTCAGTCTTACAAGGGAGAAATCTAGGAATGAAGAAACTGAGGCCAGGAGGTCAGGACAGCAGCCTGAGACCTCACAGCATTAAGTAGCAGGGCAGAAGTTGAACTCAGAGTTGATCAAGCCCCAAAGCCTGTGCTCTAGCTGTCTCACCCCACCTTCTTCGGAAACTCACTTGGGTAAAGGCCTCTCTGCCAAGATAGGAAGGTTAGATATATTCTGGAGGCAATTCTAAAAATAAAAAAGCAACTGAGTGTAAATATGTGGGAACTACTAAGGAAGGAGGAATTATTGGTGTCTCAGATAAATCAAAAAAGCTACAAAGAGGAGGTGGACCTGCTTCAGGGACTTTTATTTCTGGTTTATTAACTCATCTTTGCAGAGGTTATCACTGGCTTTTGTTTCCAACACATGACAATGAACAGCACATTCTATTCACATGAGTTTTCCATCTTGTCATATTTTCAGCAGGTCATTCCTTTGAGATCCTTTCTTTTTATTTATAGGCTTTTGCATCATTTCACTGCCAGAACTTAGCATGTCCTGACAATAGCCACTTTCTGAATGGCTGGACTCTCCAGCACCATAAACCCTTAAGAAAGCAGAAAGCATGGAATTTGGATCCTGCTTAAACCAATTCTGCATGACTTGGTTCAGTGACTTCACATAGGTATCCTGAAAAGTATTTACACCATGGAAACCAATAAATGCTATAAATCAAGACTTTTCCCCCCCAGAGAGCCTATTGTTAAAACATTGCACCAACACATACTGGCTTAGCTATTGTGAAAGAACAGAAAGAATCCTGGCTAGAAGTCAGGAAACTTGAGTTTTAGCCTGGTGTAATTACTAACTCACTGTAAACCTTAGACGAGTCATTTCACCTCTTTGGGCCTCAGGTTCCTTATAGACTAAATGCAGGGAGACTGACTAGTTTCAAAAACCAGGATCACTATGTCCTGAGTTATTTCCCAAAAAGAAAACGGCTTGGAAATTCTTCAAGCAGTTTTCAATATTAAAAAAGAAAAGAAAACCATGCATGAATTCCCCTGATAAGCCCAAGTAGGTTAATTTAATAAATAAACTGTATTTGGTAGTTAAAATCTTTCCATATCTAAAATCTGAAACTTAAGGGGAAGATAATAAAAATAGTCAGCCCTCTATTCCCTTCAATCCAATGGATCGAGCACCTGAAATGAGGCAGTTACTGTTGGTTACTGACGTTATCATGCTGAAGAAGCCCAGTCCCTTGGAACTTGCAGACTAAGGAGGCAGACAGACAAGCAGGCATGCATCGTAATGCATGGGATTCATGTACCGATAGGGTAAGAACCAGGCTTTAAGAGAGCATACAGCAGGGGCACTATCAATGTGGAGAGAGTCGAGGATGGCTTTTTGGGAAAAGGGACGTCTAATGGGGATTAAAGTCTGGAGGTCAAAGACAGTGGAAACGGGGGGAAGTCAGTCATTTCCAGAGAGCAGCTGGAAAGCATGGTACAAGTTACTGCTGGAAAGGCACAGAGGTGTATATCAGGTAAGGGAGTTCCGAAGTTATCTTTAGAATACTGGCGGGCCATTGAAACGTGTAAACAAGGGAGTAATTTGAGTTTTAGAAAGCTCCTTTAGGCTGTTGCATGGAGAACGAATGGAAAGGAAGCAACACTGGAAGCTGGGAAATCAGCTCCGAGGCTCTTGTGCCAAAATGAGAGTCTTGTGACCTGGGGTAGAGCATGTATTAGTCTCCTGAGGCTGCCACAACAAAGTCCCACAAACTTGGTGTCTTAAATAACAGAAATGTATTTTCTCATAGTTTTGAGAAGTCCAAGCTCAAGGTCTCGGCAGGGCCATGCACCCTCTGGGACTCTGGGTAGAATCTTCCTTCCTTGCCCCTAGCTTCTGGTGGTGGCCATCAATTTTTGATGCTCCTTGATTGCAACTGCCATCACTCTAATCTCCGCCTCTGCCAACACATGGTGTTCTCCCTGTGTGTCTGTCTGTTCACATCATCTTCTTATAAAGACACCAGTTTTATTGGATTGAGGACACCCCATCCCCACTCTGGCAAGATTTCATCTTAACTAATTTTGTCAGCAATGACTTTATTTCCAAATAAAGTCACATTCTGAGGTTCTGGGGGTTAGGACTTCAACATATATTTTGGGAGGACACAATTCAACTCCATAATAGGGAAAGATTTAAGAAATTTAATCAATAAGACTTAGGAGTTGATTATGAGGGACAAATAAAAGCTAGAAGTCAATGGTGATTTTTACACAGTGATTTTGAGCAGATGGTGGTCAGACGAACTGAGTAGGGAACTCAGGAAGAGAAGTAGATTTCAGGGAGAAGGTGATGAGTTCCATTTTGGATGCATACCAGCTGCCTTCAGGACTACACAGACTGTGCTGAACAGCCCTGGGGGTTCTTTGACAATCCAAACTTTCAAGATCTTAGCAGCTTTCCTCTATTTGTCTCAGTTCCATGAATAACCCTATCAAATATCTTGTCCAGATAGTCCAGATAGGGCTGAAGAGTGGCAGAATGTGCCACCCCAAAATATGCCACTTTGGCATAAGGATTATGCTAAACTAAAGATACTTGAAAAACAGTAGTTACAAGAAGTATACTCTGACCCTCCTCTCCCTTTTCTTCCTAAAAGCAGGAGATAAAACTCCCATGGGAAAGACTTCCTCCCATACAAGGAAGAAACATTCTTATCACCAGAGATGAGGGTCAAGGCAAAGAGAAACCTGTACAAACAGACCTTGTTAAAATAACTCTTCTTCCTTTAGTTACTTTTCCACAATTGCCTGTCATTGTTCAACCTGTATATAAGCATTTGGGCCTATCTCATTTGGGGGTGTTCATTTTCCTGTGGGGGCTCTGTAAAGTTTTGTGTCCCTTACAGAGCCTTTAAGTCTAAAGACCTGACTTTTTTTTTTTTTTTTACCTCTGTATTGTGCTAATCCTCTTCTCACTTAATTTAAAGATCTCTGTCTTGAGACAATTTAAAATCTTAGGTGTAGGAAGGCTGGAGTAGAGAAGGAACCGGCCTTAACATCCTCTCTGCTGATAGACTTACTCCCTTAGGTAATTCTCATAGAAAATCCTTTCAAAAGGCCTGACTCTCTTTTGAAGGACTTTGCTAAAAGGGCAGAACTCGCCAGTACACAGCAACCTTCTAAATTTTTTTCTACCATTTCCTCTAGGTTTGATTGGCATGACTCTGTGCTGATATAGCAGGCAATAGACTGTTTAAACGCCACTGTATAACAAGGGTCACCAGCTTTCCAGCCTGCAGTGGTAGGACCTCAGTAACTACCATTCCACCTCCTCGAGTCCAATTCCACAACTTAGAGTCTGTTATTTCCAGAAACCACCTTAAAATATTAAAATCTATATGCATTAAGGTTCCTAATTGTAAGCAACAGAAGCTACTTCCGGCTGATTAAGCAAAAAATAGAAGTCTTAAAATCATATCAATAGCCCACCGAATCTCTGTGAAACTAAAGAAATTGGCTCAAGATTAAACTTCCAAAAAAAATATCTAAAACCAAAAACCTGGCCTGAAGAAGAAACCGCTGCTCAGCCGCCACCACCACGACACGTGAATGCCATCCTTTGTGCACTGGCCACCGCTGTAGCAGTAAAGTTATCACTCCTGCATCAAGAACTCAAGTCAACTTGCAACTACCGCATTCCTGAAAGCCAGTCACCTCTGTCATCACCCTGACCAGGAAAATGCCTGCTTCCTCAAATTGGTCCCTTCTGAATCAAAATCTCATGGGGGTGAGTCTCGTGGGAACAGAATAACTCACAGGCTTGAAGCCTGACCATAAAACAGACTGGGAAACACCTCCGTGGGTTTTACCTTGAAGAGATGGAGCTCATGAGAGTGGAAATTCCCCAAACAGAACAAAACGTGCTAAGAAGCCAAACAATATGAACTCTCTACTACAAGGTCCATAGGGGGCATAAAGATTATTTTGTGGAGCAATCCGGGATATGATGAATATGCATATCTATAGCTTGAGGTGGGGGCTACCTGGGTTAGGGAGCATAGAGATGGTGTTATAGGTTGAACTGCATCCCTGCAACATTCATCTGTTGAGGTCCTAACCTCCAGCACCTCAGAATGTATCCTTATTTGGAGATAGGGTCTTTGCAGAGAAAATCAATTTAAAATGAGATCATTAGTGTGGGCCCTAATTCAGTGTGACTGATTTCCCTATAGAAACAGGGAATTTGGACACAGACACACAAACACAGAGAACGCCATATGAAGATGAAGGCAGAGATCCATGAGTCAAGGAATGTAGAGATTGGCAAGAAACCACCAGAAGCTAGGAGAGAGGGGAAGAACAGATTTTCCCTCACCACCCTCAGAGGGAACCAACCCAGCTGACACTTTGATCTTAGACTTCTAGCCTCCAGAACTGTGAAACTGTAATTTTATTTGAGTCACCCGGCCAGTGGTGTTTTGTTACAATGACCTTTGGAAACTAATATAGATGATAAATTAAGCCATAGGATTAGATCAAGCTTTCCTAGGAAGACAGTGTTGATATAAAGGGGACGAACAGCAAAGGAAAGAGAGGACTAATATCTGGGGGACATACTGAAGGAAAAGCACCTCTTCTATTGTGAAAGGAGGAAACCTGGGCACACATTGCCTGAGACTGAGTTCCTGAGAAGCAGACCCTGAGATGCAGCTTCCTGTGCAGTGATCTATTAGGAACCATTCCTAGAAATGACCTAAAGGGAAGTGGGAGGAGAGGGCAGGAAGGGAGAGGGCTGAGCAAAAATGCAATGACGGCAAAGTACACGAAGGGCAACTTGACATGGGCTCACCCCATAGGGGAGCTCTCACACCTCTGAGTTATCCCAATCCCAGGGCAAGGTTGCTGGGGGTATTTAGGCTCCCAAATCCATCAGTCATAGGTTAAGAACTGCCCTTTTGGGGGAGGGGGCAAATCTCCAGCCACTTCTGGTTCTCCATGAAGGCAGCCTAAGAGCAGTCCTCAGACAGAAACAGAGGTGCTGGCTGTGGGGAGTGAAAGCACATGGGGAGCTGGTGTGCCCCAGACAGTGAAGGAGTCCAAGGTGACATGGGCAGAGCTCTGACAGCTTCTGCTGCATAGAGGTGGGTTGGCGACACATTAAGTGATTAACACGTTAAAGGTTCTATATTTCCTTCTATTCAAAGGGTAGGACATTTGAGGAGAATGAAGAGGGTTTAAAGTATGAAAGAGAAAGCTGATTAGGAAATTACAGAAAGATCACCAGGCAACAATGAAGACCCAGCTGAGAGAGCCCATGACCTTGTCATGGCACAAATACCAACAGTATCCGGGTAGGACATAGGGACATTGGAGAAAAAGAGGGGAGACTGGCAAAGAGGTGGTGAAGGCGTTCTGTCTTTACTGGGTAGGAAAGGAACTTAGAACAGAGACAGTGAATACATAGAAAAGGAGACAGCAGAAGGGCCAGAGGACTGGCCATTTCAACAAATTCGAAGAACAGTTGTAGTGGGAGCAACTGGGTGAGAAAATGTGGAAGGATGGGAGGGTGTGGTCATGGTGAGAGATCTGATTTCAAGATTTAAGAAATGTGGGAGTTCAAGGTCATGCAAGGTCCAGGGTGTGACCATAGTGGTGGGTACTCTAGATGGAGCAGAGGTAAACATCATTGTAGTCGAGGGGGTCAAAGAGCTCGCAGGACGCTCTCGAATAATTAAATGAAGAGATGTACCATGTTCATAGATTGGAACACTCAACATTGTTGACATACTTTAGTTACCTTAAAACCATGAATGTCCATCATCAATAATTCATTGTTTAAAATGATGGTTTACATTTTACATCATTAACATTTGAAAAGTATAAGCATTTTATTGGGACACTCTGTTGTTGAATGTGTTTGATTTCAGTGTGGGCTCAACAACAAAATGAGTCATTTCTGAGCCTGCAAGGAGATGACCAGAACCTGAATTGTGGTGGTTCTTTTATGAGGGAACATCCTAGCAGTGAGCAAATCTCTTTGACTCCTCTATAGCTGTAACAATTCAGGATTAAGCCTCAGTTTCAGTGGTAGAAGCAATATGTGAAATCTCCTTTGAAGATGGTATTAATGAAACAGTCTCTAGTGCGAGACTGTTTCTAGTGTGAGAAATCTTCAAATCTCTTACCTGTAAAATGAAATTCCCTTGCTCCTGGATAATAGAACTGATTTATAGATAAAGTTAGAACTTTAGATCATTGGAAAGTAGAACCGTATTACGGATAAGGTTAGAACTTTAGATCACTGGAAAGTTAACTAGTCACATGAAAGTCATTAACAGTTCTCATGCCCTGGGGCACTCAAAAATTAAGAGTCATGTTGAAGAGAAGAAGCCAGCCAGCAAGGGAGACTGAAAAGGAATGTCCAGCAGGATGGGAGGAATGTTCAGGGGTGTCCTTCCTAAAAGCCAAGTGAAGAAAGTATACTACGTAAGATATTAATCAAAATCCAATCAAAGAAAAGAAAACCGGTCCAGGTATTTTGAACAGAAGAAATTAATAAAGGAACCGGCTACCAGAGTATTAGAAGGGATGGAGGTACAAAGGAGGGGAGGGGAGATTACTCAAAAATTATGAACGTCAGGAAATCATCACCAGCCCAGGCTAGAGAAGCAAAAATGTTACCCAAAGTTCAGAGGCACAGTGTTCCTAAGATTCCTGGGGCTGTTGGAGCCCAGTTGTCTGAGCAGAAACCCAGGAGCCTGTACTTGCAGGCCACGGCTCCTGTCCCTGTAGCCACCACCCAGATCCATTGCTGTCATTGTCACTAGAAGCAATGCTGTCATCTCAGCTGTGCTGCTCCCACTGCTGCCAAAGTTGCCTTCAGAAGCCAGAGGCAGGAAGGGAGTCAATTCTCTCCTCCTTCCATCTTTCAGTACCTTTCGTTGACAAAACCTAAACAGAAACCTACTAGTACGAGAGCCTGGAAAATCTAATTTGTCCTTCTCTGATACATAGCAGAGCACGGAAAGGTGGATAAGGGCTGAGAGCACAGGCACGTGACTAGCACAATCTATACCTTCGGTTACTCGGCATCCATTCTCATTCTTCTACCTATATTTAACTTTCATACAACAATAACTATAACAACTTCATGCTTTCCTTCCTAAGAATATGCAATAATCCTTTCCACAGGGACTCACTCTCTCCCCCCGCCAAAAAAAAAAATATATATATAGTGAAATATAAAATCCATCTCTGTATTCATCTCTGGGTGATGTTAAATCCTCTTTTAGACCAATCACAATGCCATCTGAATATTTTATAACTCAGAGACTAAACTGAAGTTTATTACCGACATTGTCTTCATCTTATATTGCTCTTGTTTATAAACCTTTCATAGCTCTCTATTATCTTCAGAGTAAAGTCAAAATACCATAGCTTGGAGTTTAAGGACCTACCAAGCTAGATAGACCCATATTTTATTTCCCAAACACATCTTCTATATTTCTCCCTTTGAGCCTTTGAGCTAATCATTTCCCCACCCAAAATGCATTCGCCATCTTTTTTTCTTTTCTGCCTCCTCTGCTCTAAGCCTATTCAATTTTCAAGGCATGGTTCAGGTTCAATGCCTCCACACAGCCCTCTCCCAAAGACACCAGCCCTCAGGACTCTCTCTACTCTGAACTCTTCTAGTCTGTGCCACTGATAGAGACCAACTAGCCTTCCTGGCTCCCCCACAGCACCTAATGGCAAACTGCCTCCCACATATCCATTTACTAGCTGATACCCAGCTGCGGAGGGTAGGGAAAATGAATTGGCAATGCAAGGGTGGCTATTAATTTGGAGCCCAAGGCACTTGCTTCCCAATATCAGCTTCCTGCAGCCTCCCTTAGGCCCCACTAAGTCTCTCTGCCTGTTTGATTCTGAATTACAGTTTGAAGTAGTTCATCAATTCTCCATAGCAACCTTCAAAGGAGTTCAGTTGGCCACCAGAGACGCTGTTCTCAGATTACTGCCAAGCTAGCAACCTGGTTGAGAGTATTAGTAAACCACACGGCTTGCCAGCTAATATCAAGTCAAAGACAGAAGCAAACAAAATGTGTTCAGATGGGTGTTGCTCAACAGGAAGTATTTGCCTTGAGAAAAAGTGAAAAACACTGAAGTGCATAGACCCAGAACTAAACAAAATTTTGCTTAGCCTTTCCGAGCCTGTTCCTGACACAGATAAGAGAAGCAAAATAGTCATAAATCTTCTTTCCCTATGGAGGTTTTACGATGTTGTTCAGAATGCTAACTCCTACCAACAAAGAAAATTGTTCAAAAACACAAAGGGCCATTAGCAAAGAACCGAGACATGGTTCTCGTCGCACTTCCTCCCTGGAAGAAGTATGTCCCTTTTCCTCTCTGGATCCCAGGTTCATAATCCAAAAAATGAGGAAGTTAAACTATATGATCTCAAGCTGGTGGCTGGAGCCAGATCCAGTCTCCTGGAGGAACCGTGTCTCCTGCAGCTTTGGGTGTCACCTGTTGTGCCAGGTGCACAATGCTGTACAAGAGGAGATGCCATTTGAATGTTGGGAGAAGGAATGCCAGAGCTGATGGCCACATATTATCCAAACAAGAGAAATATGTAAGCTGGGGACCCTCTAAACTCTCCTCCAGGATGGACTTTCTGGTTCTCCTCTCGTTCTCCCTGGCTTTGGTGCCGAGTGCTGGTGTTATGATCTGTATAGGCTTGAAACCCATTACCTGAAAGGCCCGATCAGGGGAGGCGCACAGGTATTTTCCCGTATACTCCAGAAAGCCTTCAGAGGGCTTGCTTCACGACCTCTTTCATACATGAAACTTCACAATCCTACATCTCATTTTGCAAGGGATGGTTTATGCTGAATACGCCTGAGAAATATCTGGCTCCTGTCAGGAGCTGGAGTTCTCCTTGTATTACCTTCTTCTGCCCTATCTGCTGCCGATAGTAAACCTGTTTTCTCACACCCTAAGTTGTGTAACCGGCCCTGGTACCGTAACGAAAGCAAATAAATTATTGTTTCTTCGAGTTTATAAATTCAGTGATGTTCTCAAAGAACGTGAGGTGCTCTGCTTGTGTCTTAAGGAAAGAGATGCGATCCAGGCACTGGCACGTGTGTAACCGGTGTGTGCACCATTTGGACCATCACTGTGTTTGGGTGAACAACTACATCGTGGCCTGGAATGCCAAATACTTCCTCCTCTACTTCCTGACGTTAATGGCCTCAGCTGCCACCGTGGCCACTACGAGCACTGTGTTTCTGGTCCAGTTGGTGGTGTGGTTGAACTTGTACCTGGAGACTTACGTTAATGACCTGGGACACTTCCAGGTTATTGACACCATCTTTCTTATTCAGCACCTGTTCCTGACCTTCCCAAGGACTGTCTTCCTGCTGGGCCTTGTCCTGGTGCTGAGCTGCCTCCCGAGTGGATACCTGTGCTTTGCTCTTTACCTGGCCACCACCAACCAGACCACTGACCAGTGGTACAGAGGTGACCAGGCCTAGTGCCAGTGTTGCTCCCACGTGGCCTGGCCCCCATCAGCAGAGCCCAAGTCACGGGAATATTCACTCCCTTGGGCTTTGGAGCAATCTTAGAGAGATCATTCTACCTGCACTGCACATTATGAGAGAAAGAAGAAATAAGAATGAGAAGAGTCCTACCGCCTTTTAAATATAGTATACATTTATTTGTACAAGTGGATATTTAATTTCTAAAAAAAATAAGAATAAAAATAAAAACTATATAATCTCCACAGGCCCTACCACCATAAAATCCGAAGACATCTTTTACTGCTTTCTGCACTCCTTGTTACAAAACATCCGATTATTCATTGCAGACTATAAATCATATATTATCCTCAGGGCCACGATGTATGGCTGTTCTGGTGGTACACTAAACAAACCCAGAGGGCACCGTTCACATTATAATCTGTGTAAACCACATCTCTGTGTTGGGTGGTGTAACCCGAACATTCGTACATAGCAGCCCTGATTACGCGCTTCGGTTTTGTAAATATCTAAGGTTTTACCTTTTATTTTCTCAATATCCATTGTTTCCTGGTCTTGGGTCTCTAATAGCAGAGATGAAACATTAATGTCTGATACTGAGCAAAAGTACTCTTTTACTGATTAACTCATTCATGGACATGAAATGAGGACAATAACATTCATACAATCTATTTATTGATTATCTACTATGTGCAGGACACTTTACATATATTACTACATTTAATCCTTATGGCATCGTATGGGGTATAAATTATTATCTTTATCTTTGGATGCGAAAATTGAGGGAGACAACATAGACTGCCCAGGGTTCATAGCTATAGGTCAAAAGTGGCCGAGACAGGGATTCAAAACTTGCTCTGACTCCAAAACTCATCCTCTTTCCACTTTACTGTTCATTGACAGCATCTTCCTTACATTCCGTAATCTCCCTACAGCTTGACACTCTTGAGACATCAGTGAACAAAAGCAAATAATTCAAACATTCAATTAACTGGAAATGGCAGTAACGTAGCATAAATATGCTGGAAAGAAAGTCGGTTCTCACCAATTTTCACCTGATGTCACTCACTAGAGATGCACTTACCTCTCTGTGGGCCTCAGTGTTGTCATCTGTCAGAGGGATGATGTCTTGGGCCCTTTTTAGGATATTCGAGTACCAGCAATTCCTATAGCAATGAGCATTTAATTATTTGCATTCTCTGACTTTTTAAGTTTGTTGCTCTTTCTGGCCTCAACTAAACTCTGTACAACTCCTGCGATCACTTCAACCACCAGGGAGCATTCTCCGTGGTCCCGACCTCACTGTGGCTCCAGCCCTGCCAGTTAAGTCTGGAAAAGAGATGTGTGATTGGTGAAGCCTAAATCACAGACCACACCTTAGCTGCAAGGGAGGCTGGGAAAATAAGCATCAGCCTCTATGGCATCTATACAGTAAGGTAGGCTCTGCCTCTCACTGAGACACATAAAGTGAGAAATTCTTGAACAAGCAGGAAAAAAATTGACAAATGTTTATGCAGTTTTATTAACCTGTGGGTCTTGGGCAAATCCCTTATCTTCGCTTAGCCTCAGTTTCCTCAACTGAAAATAAAGATAATAACACCTGCTTCAGAGAGTGAAAGCCCAGAAGGCAAAGGCAAAGCCTTTCTGTCTTGAGTGTGTGGCAGGACAGGGAGAGGGGAGACGCTCCTGGGAAAGGAATGAGATGCCTGTAAGGATTATGACCCAAGGTGATTACATTTCGATCATCAAGGCAAGGACTGGGGCTGAAATTCTATTAAAAGTACAAATGATCCAGAAGTGTTTCCTTTCCAATAGTAATCACTAAACAATGAGGATTCTAGAAAGAGTCTGACTTAAAGAAAGGAAAAAGGGAAAACAAAGATGCTCTAAACTGGGACACAGTGCATACAGAGCCAGGAGAGGGAGGAAAGTCAAAACGTAGGGCAGTCCTAAAAAAAAGAGGTTATCTTGCCCTAAATCAGGATTGCGTAACAGCTTCAACTTCTCACCAAGGGCTCCAAGTCACCTGACCCTCCCACATGCCAGCAGACTCTAACCAAGTCACACAGTCAGCGAGTACAGCAGCAGTAAAACTAAACAAATCTCTGCATCTCTGCTTTTTCATGCCTAAGCCCTCTCCACATGAAAAAAAAATCTAATGTAATTTTTCCCCATAGCTGTGTGCCTCCTCTAGTGTTCCAGACATGAACATAAATAGCAGTTAAGGAACACAGTTCCAAAAATATTAAGAAACTTGTTTATTGGCATTTTTAATCTCTACGATAGTGTGAGCCTTAAAAAATAATTTTAAAATTATAATTACATACAGTGAAAGATACATTTATTTTAAAACACCTTGTATAATTCTATAATGTTACTATATATTTATATGCTTTATATTGAGAGAGATAAGTTGTAATTGTACAGTTTTACTGAATTTTATTTTAAAATATACTAAAAAGTCATTGAATTGTATACTTATGGGCATATTTTAGGGTATATAAATCATACCTCAATAAAGCTATCTTTATAAAAGATACCCTACACAAGATTTGCAAGCAAGCTACAAACTAAGAATGTATTTGCCATGAAAATAACTGGAATAGAGGTATCCTTACCATATAAAGAACTCTTCAAAATTCTGAGAAAAACATTTACATCCCAATAAGAAAGTGAGCAAAAGAAGAAATAGAAACGATCAATAAATATGAGAAAAATATTTACCTTCATTAGCAATCAAATAAACAGAGTTTTAAAAAGTATAAGTTTTAATCTGTAAAAATCTATAAAAATTGCAAGTTTTCTTTAAGGCAATATCCAGAATTGAGGGTGGCTGACTCAGGCTGAGAAGACCTCTAGATCTCCTAGATGTTACCTCCTTTCCTAGCCGAGACTGAATTAAGTCATCCTTGTGTTCCAGTGTCACCCTAAACTTCCATCTATTATTATGCCTTATTGTTATTTGCTAGTTACATGACTTTCTCACCCACTTAGATTTCAATCCCCTGAGAAGTATGGCTTGTTGTTGAATATATTCCCAGTCCTAGCATAACATCCAGCAGAGTATAAACTTCACTCATATTTATCGTATGTCTATTGAATGAATAAGGAACATGAAATTGGTACAATCTTTCCGAAGGGCATTTTGATCATGTATATCAAAATCCTCAAAATTTTTCGTATTCGTAGCAATTCAACCCGTAGGAATTTGTCCTAATCAAAACGTACAAAAAGCTGGGTATACAATCATGTTTATGTCAGGGTTAGTTTTAATAATTAAAATTGGGAGATAATGCAAATGTCCAACAACAGTAATAAATTAAAATTTTCTTTATTTTTATAGCCTTTTCTTAGTAAAATACACATAGCAAGCAATTTACCATTTTAACCGTTTTAAAGTGTACGATTCGGTGTACAATTCGGCGACATTTAACGCATTCAAAATGTTGTGCAATCATCACTACTATCTAATTCTAGCACATTTTCATCACCCCAAAAGAAAACCTCATGCCCATTGAGTAGTCGCTCCCCAACTTCCTAACCCCTACACCCCAATTTCCTCTCCCCTAAACCATTATCTACTTTCTGTCTCTATAAATTTACCTGAATATTTCATATTAATTGAATGGTACAATATGTGGTTTTTTGTGTCTGGCTTGTTTCATTTAGTATAATGTTTTCAAGGTTCATCTATGTCGTTGCATATGATACTACTTAGTTCCTTTCTGTGGCTGAATAATATTCTGTCGTATGACTATACCATATTTTATTTATCCATTCATCAGCCGATAAACATTTGGGTTGTTTCTACCTTTGGCTACCTTGAATAGTGCCGCTATGAGCACTCATGTCCAAGGTTTTGTTTGAACACCTGTTTCAATTCTTTTGGGTATATACCCAGGAGTGGAATTGCTAGGTCATATAGTAATTCTATGCATAATTTATCAAGGAAGCCCCAAAATGTTTTCTATAGCAGATACATCATTTTATATTCTCATACAATGCACAAGGGTTCCATATATGAAAATTTTACTACCTTCTTTTGTGGGGTGAGACTGTCCTGGCATGAATTAAACAAGCAAAGTCTCTGCTTCATTAGCAATCAAATAAAAGAAATTGACATTCAGCAGAGGGAGTCAGGTAATAAACAAGTAAATAAATATTAATCTTCTTTTGATTTTTTCAATGCTTTAATAATGTCAAACCCATGCTTAGTACGTGGGCCATAAAAAACAGGCTATAAGTCCAATTTGGCCCAAGATGCTGTAGTTTTCTGACTCCTGGCATAGATCCCCACTTACCGCAGCTGAATTAGCTGCTGCCAACCTGCCAGATACAAAGATGAATGCTGAGCCCCTATTATGATTCCTCATGACTGGTCACAATGTACCCTATCAGCAGGAAAAGGTATTGTTATGGTTATATTATGGGGTTTGGAAGAAAGGTATGTGGAACCTAGGTGACCTAGTTAAGTTCTTCTTGATATCCCTTGACAACTGTACTATGAACAGGCAACTGCTACAAACCTGACCTGAGAAGTGGATGGTGACCAGGGGGTCAGACCACCACAGCGTAAGCCATCAAGATTTAAAAGTGACTGTGAAAAAAAAAAAAAGTGACTGTGTGAGTGAGGATAGTGGAGGAGAGAAAGGATGAGTACCAGTTGTGGCTCAAGACCACCTGCAGCTACAGGAGCTGTGGTTCATCCCAGTAGCTTCCCTCTTCTGAGTTTTCCCTTTACTAAGAGAGACCCATGGGACCCATGAAAGAGCTGCTCCCCAGTATTATAAGAATGGGATTTGCATGGAGCAAGGCATGGACTTTGGCCACTATGCAAGAGTGCTGCTTAGATCTCCCTTCAAGAGTGAACTACCACAAGCTATATAGTTAGCTTACAGTCTCAGCTGCAGTGCCTTCAGGATCCACTGCAGCACTGAACTGAGGCAATGCTCTTCCCAGGCAGGTCCAACCAAAGACTGAGTGTGGTGGAGGTACTAGGGCCTGGCCATTTCTACCTAACATAGGACTCCTCAATGGGGTGTCTTTATGCCAGGGCTCCCCATTGAGCTGGTGAAACATTCTTACTGAAATATGAGGTTCTACCTAACCAATTTTCCTTCCTTCCCCCTCTACTTCTACGGTGTCGGATCTGATCTGAAGGCCCTCCTTGCCATCTCCTGCTCCATTTCCCTTTTATATTTCACACGCATTAACCAGAAGAAATCTCTTGCATCTTTCACTCCATCTTGGCATCTGCTTCCTGGGGGACCTACACCATATGACCTAGCAATTCCACTTCTATTTACTTACGAGAACTGAAAACATACATCCACGAAAAGACTTGTGCACAAATGTTCACAGAAGTTTCATTCATAATGGCCCCAAACCCAAACAACCCAAATGTCCCATAGGAAGTGAGCGGATAAACGAATTGTAGTACAGCCATATGTGTCAGGGTTTTCCCAGGAAACAGAACCAATAGAATGAGTGTGTGTGTGTGTGTGTGTGTGTGTGTGTGTGTGTGTGTGTCTGTGTTTGATTCATTCATTCATTCATTCATTCATCCATCCATATAAATGGATTTAAGGAATTGGCTATGTGATCGTGGAGGCTGAGAAGTCCCAAACTCTGCAGTTGGCAAGCTGGAGACCCAAAAGAGCCAACAGTGTAAGCTCTGGTCCGAGAGCAGGAAAATACCAATATCTCAGCTTAATCAATGAGGCAGGTGAAGATTCCTCTTACCAGCCTCTTTGTTCTATTAATTGGATGGAAGCAACCCACATTAGGGAGGATAATCAGCTTTACTCAGTCTACCAATTCAAATGTTAATCTCACCCAAAAACACCTTTACAGACATATCCAGAATAACGTTTGACTAAATATCTGACACACCATGGCCCAGTCAAGTTGACTGTGTGTGTTTACTGCCTTTGCTGTATTTCAAACGGTCTCTGACTATAGGCTCAGTGACACTCACAAAATAAGTAAATACCTTTAAGCAAGCTGACAACGATGTTTTGTATGTGGCCTAGTACTTTCTGGGGTTGGATAGTACTTGACAGGTGGCTTGGATGATATAAAACTAAACTAGTTAAAATTAAGATGAGTGAATTATAAACTATATAAAACTAACCTTAAATTCAATTTTACAAATACTGTGACTTTACTGACTTAATATTTCCTTGAAGACATAGGAACTGTCTTTTTTTTAATTCCCTAAGCTTTATATATTATCACAAAGCCATATAATATATTAAAGTCTCAGTTTCTTCATCTGTATAGTGGAAAGAGTTAAAGTACCTACCTCATAGCAGTGAAGATTATATGAGATATTGCAGATAAAATGATTAGCACAGTAAATGGCATGTAGTTAGTTCTTACTCAGTGTTAGCTTTTATCATCATCATCATCACCATTTCTACATAAACCAATTATGCTACGACCATGTAATGAAATGTACCCTTTTAATGCATCCACAAAACCCTTCCTTTTCCTCTTCTTCCTTACAAATAGAACTCTGGTTTTATTGAGAGTAACAGTGGTAGGCCCTCCTTTGACGATACTGTTGGCTCTGAGACTCAGTTCTGACCAACAAAATATAAGCAGAAATTGCTAGATCAGGCCTAACAAATGTTTTCTGGGTATGGGGGGATGGGTAGTGACTCAGCTAGCATATGCTTTTCAAACTTTGTCCTACCTTTTATTTTCTCCTGGGCTGCAGACATGATGCCTGCAGCTCCAGCAGCCATTTTGTGACCATGAGGCAATTCACATATAGAAGCCAGCACTGTGGATAATGAAGAAGAAAGAAAGAAGGAGGAGCCTGGATATGCTGAAGCTGCCATACCAGTCTTGGACTCCCTGGATTCCTGAGTAAATAAGTGAAATTCCGAATATGTGTAGACCATTCCACAAACCTGTTTCCACATCTATTAAATGAAAAGAGAGTAATAGTAACCTAGCTCATAGGTTTGGTGTGAAGATTAAATGAGTTAACATGTGTGACTTTTCGAAAAATTACTAAAATCATGAGCAGAATGACCTCTAAAGCTGTAACATTCTACTATTTCTTGAGTCATTTCTCTTGTTCTTTGGTGAGAAAAGTACCTGGCATTTAACTGTTCAATAAGTATTTAGCTGTCATAATCAAGATTATTATTTCAGCTTTTTGCTACTTGCAATTGAACCCAATTTATAATTAATACAGCAGCTATTAAAAATAATATTTATTAAAACTAGTTAATAGCCAGGGAAGATATTCTTGATAAAATGTTTGGTGGGAAAAACACATTATAAGACAGTATATACAGTATGAATCCAATTTTAACAACTATATAAATGCATACAAATACATAAAAGTCTTAATAGTACTAGTATTAGTACTAAGTGGTAGTATCACAGTTGATGTTTGTTTTCTTTACAAAGTTTTATTTCCAAAACTTTATTGATAGACACAAGATGTTTCTAACGGGTAAATGTTATTTTAAGATATTAAAATGAGGCTAAGATATAACAAGTGATTTTACCTTAAGCAGATTCAAAGTAGCAATCTATGGGCTAGAATAGATTATCTAAGGAATATGATGAACGACTGTGTGCATTAGTAGTGAATTCATCCACACAGCAGAACTAGTGGAAGCCAAAGTTTCAAAGAAGAGCCTGTATATAGCCTGTACATAAATATATGTGTGTGTTCCAGAGTTTCCAACCCACAAATAAGGAATGTCTAAAAGGGACACTGAGTCCTCCTCAGTCAGGGGAACTTGGCTTGGTGCCTATTCATTAAATTGAGAGGGCGTATAGGAAACACCAGTCATGTCTTATTAAACAACTTTAAAGAACATGCTTCTAACTGATTGTTTGCCCATGGAGACAATGCTTGGTACCATGCATGACAATTGGCTGAATTAAACACTCGTAACAGTAAAATTAATCTTGAAGTATTGACTGAAAGTTTTGGTTCTGCTCATAATCCCACGGCTTTAACACACAGAATTTGGCCCTGTGAGTCCCACTCCAGCAAGCATCTTGCTCACTCAGGCATGATCTCTATACCCTCACCCTCAAATCAAGAAAGAGCTGTTTCAGGACCAAGGAAATTCATAGTTATATATTTTGTATTTGGGTCCTATTTGTGCAAATCTGAGAACAGTACCCAATGAAAGTGGTTTTCTGACATAAGTCCCAATAAAACAATTTCTTGAAGAGGTGCTGTGCCAACAGACCATTTTCAGAAGTTAACATTTGTCCTTCAAAAAAAGTGAAATAGAATTAGAGTGAAATATGATACTCTTAGCCACACTGGGCAGCACTTTTGTGAGGCAGTGTTTCACAGACATACCTCGGAGATATCGCAGGTTCAATTCCAGACCATGGCAATAAAGCAAGGGTCACAATAAAGTGAGTCACAATCTTTTTGCTGGTGGAGGGTCTTGCCTTCAATTTGCAGAAAACACAAATCTGTGAAGTACAATAAACTGAAGTGCAATAAAGCAAGGTACACTTATACTTCCAAAATTTCTTGGTGCACCTTCCTCCCCTCCCCTATCACCACTAGCCGCAGATTTTATAGTTCAGTAAACTGCCCAGCTCAAGTCCCAGCTGGCTGAAAGATGCCTACTTTCTCTACTTTTCCCAAAATCATCTTTTTCAAGGGCTTGGAAAACAAAGCCACAAAAGATCAAAGTGTATGAGACAAAAAGCGATTCCAGTGAGTAAATATTAATACTTCACTTGCTACTATTATTTTTCAAGGCATTATAAGTAGTAGTAATAATTGCTAACATTCAGGGAAGGCTTCGTGGTTGTGCCTCCTGTGCAGTTACACAGGAAGGACCCCATGCTCAGATGACCCTGAACTTAGCTTGGTGCTCCATTATTGTCATCTTAATACTTTCTGAACATTTTCATTTTACTCTGGGCCACACAAATTATGTAGCCAATTCTATTAACCTTTATAGGGCACTTAATATGCATCAGGCTCTGTTCTAAATCTTAATCTATATTAAGCTGGAGTGGCCGAAGTGTCATCAGACTATAAATTTCCTTCATTACTTAAGGTAATTTACAGGAGTGTTTTCTAGCCACTAAAAAGTGCTTAACTTGGTAGGGGGAAAGAGAAAGATGCTTACTGAGCAAGGCCTTCCTACTGTCAACAAAATGTTCCTGCTACCAATCCAATGCCAATAGGAATTCCTAGTCTGGGATAAGGTAAAAGACAAAACTTCATTCAGATAAACAATTATGAAACTGAAAGTGCGCTACCCTGAGATGAAGGGGAGGCCATTTTTTATAAAGTACCAGCCCCGGTCCATTTTTATGCAAATGGAGGATCCAAATTTCCACAGTTTGATTGGTCCAAACAACATTGTCTTGATTGGTCAGCTTCGAGCATCGTAAATGGTGGTTTGGATTGGTCAGCAAAGATGCAAATTAGGATATAGTTGTGCAGCTCCGATTGGACAGGCAGGTCTCAGCCCATTGGCTGAAAGATGATTCCAGGAACTTCTTTATAGGGTCAGCTGAGCAGGCAGGAATGCAGTGCAGAAGATTTGGCAGCACAGTCTGTGGTTTTTCCCTGATATGCAGTGTGTGTGAGAGGCTACTGTCAGCAATTGCTGCTAGATTCTATGACTACAGGGCAGGTATATTCTTTCTTGGGGTCAACAGTATGCAATCTGCTGTTTAAAAAAAAATTTTTTTTTAACCCAAACCTATCACATCACTGTCTCATATTATAAATCTGCAATTACTTAGTGTTTACTTGCTTATTTTCTATGGAAACATAACCTCCATGATTTTCATCACTGAATTTCCAGCATCTAGCAATGTCTGACATATAATAGCCAATGTAGAAAAACAATAGCTCTATTAGAGAGCACAACTATCACCACCCATGTCGAATCATTCAATTGCTTTGGGTGCTGATTGATGCAAAAATAATGCTTTTACGGCCTTTTATAAAATAAAAATTCATATAATTAAACAGGACTTGTGTCCCTGTTATCTGTTTGGCAAAGTGCTACATGCCAGAGGCATTCTGAAAGGTGGCCCCCATCTCCGAGTTGAGTCGGATGGAGCAGAGAATAGTTACCAAAGTGAGGGCTGGGAGGGATCCCTGGCACCTTTTCAAGATCTCCAAGATCAAAACTATACATTATTTGCCTTTTTAATGCTCAATGTCTCAAAAATAGAGTGAAATTTTCCAGATGCTACATGATATATAATGAAGGATAGTGCAATGTCTGTTTGTGTGCTATTGTGTCAAAATGTTCTCCATTTTAAGTTCTGGTTCAGTAAATATTAATAGCTATAATCCACATATACAAAGCTCTTTGGGGTCTTCCATAATTTATAAGTTATGTAAACCCTTTGTAAAGGGGTTCTGAAACCAAAAAGTTGGATAACCACTGCAATACAGGAATGATGCATAGACAGGAAGCCATTAGCAACAGAGAGTACACTGAGGATGACAGTTGAAACTAAGATGTGAGGTTTGCATTCTCAACCAAAAGGTTGAGAATGGCCTTTAATCAGGAGGAAACAGCATGGATAGTTGAGGAAATGTCTGAGAAGGGTGTGGGCAAAGGACAGCCTGAGCAAAGGCCCTCAGGGAGAGTGCACAGGCGTGCAGAGAGCACTGGAAAGAAAGACCCATCTCTGCAAGGACACACACTCCTTTCACACTCAATAGAAGCTGTAATTCTTCTCTTGCTGGTCGGCGATCCTAAAAAAGCCAGAGCATAACTTGGATCACACAGGAAATCTTATGGTGATCTCTCTGAATAATGAGGTTTAAAACTCCGCCCAGTTAGTAATAACTATAAAGTTTATCGCAGGGGTTAAAACATCTGCTCCTGACTTGGCGGGGAGAAGGGGGAAAGCGGTGGAAGGCAGAAAAGGGCGGGAAAATAAGGCATTAAAGAAAGAAAGAGCGGGCTGCAAAGAAGGGAGGTGGCAGCACGAGAAGCCAATGAATGAGATCCAGGCTGCGGCACGTACCCTATAGCCTTCCGCATGCGCAGGCGCACGCCGAATGATCTCGCGGGAAAGGACCGTTGCCAGTCCCGGCGTTGCGCCCAGATAGGAGGGAGTTGGAGGCGGGAGTGAAGTCTCGCGAGAAGAGGCAGTTGTCGTAGCGGAGCTCTCTGGTTGTGTGTGCCTGAGGTTCCGCCGCCGGAGCCGTGGACGGTTTGCTGAGCCCGTTAGTACTCCCGTCGAGACTCACGCAGCCGCTATGTCCCGCTACCTGCGCCCCCCCAACACGTCTCTCTTCGTAAGAAACGTGGCCGATGATACCAGGTAAGTACAAGGGAGGTACTCCAGGCCTTTGCGGGGAGGCCGCAAGTGCTCGGAGAGGACCCGTGTGCGGGACCGGGGGAGGGGAAGGGGCGAAGATGGCGGGCCCCACTCTGGCTTTCGGGCCCAAACTAGGCCGCGCCGCCGGCTCAGCAGCCGCGTGGGAGCGAAGGCGGTGCCCTCTGTCCTCCCGGGCTGCCGCGGGCAGCGCGGGCCGCGTGGCGGGGTTTTTGTTCCCTTACGCAGTTCAGGGCTCCTTTCTCCAGCTACGTCTAGGCGCATCCACCTCCTGCAGCGGCCAATATCCGCTCCCCATTGATTTCAAGTTCACATTCTTTGGGGTGCCCGCCCCCTCGCCTAGGGAATTTTTTTTTTTTTTAAGTTAAAAATGTTGCAGCGAAATGACGGGGGTGGAGGTGAGATTG
This sequence comes from Pteropus vampyrus, assembly GCF_000151845.1. NCBI lineage: Eukaryota > Metazoa > Chordata > Mammalia > Chiroptera > Pteropodidae > Pteropus > Pteropus vampyrus. The sequence continues at coordinate 3,406,300 of NW_011888817.1, read as the reverse complement.
TGGCGAAGCATTTGCAACCCTATTTTTGTTGTGTTGTAGTTGTGGTTTTTTTAATGGAGATGTTTGGAGAAAGGGAATATTGAGATTTGGTACAGCAAATTCTTTCAGTTAAACGGTAAGAACTAGTTCTTCCCATTTCCCGGAAATACTAGTTACTCTTTGAGAAGGAGGGTTTAAGAAGCCTCTGCCGTGAGAACGTGGATTACTGAATTGGATTAATTTAGACCGTGCCTTTGTTCTCACAAATTCCCTTAATTGCTTGGAGTTGCTGTCAGAATATTTTGAAAGAGATCTTATCTCAAAACGAGACTTTATATTTCACAAATAATCACTGTCCGCCAAAAAGTCAGATATTTTTGATAACCTTTTGTGATTTACATTTTTCTGCCCTTAAAGTAGGAAAGTAAGCAATAGTGATAATTCAAGTGTCTAGAAAAATTTCTCCTTTATGTCATTTGACATGAGGAGTTATATATATTTGTGACTTGTCTTTCATACTATACCAACCACGTATCTAACCCTGTCGCTAAAATTTGGGGGTAAAAATAAGTGCTTGGCATTTTTCAGAGAATTAGAGTTAACTTGAAACAGTAAAAGAAAAACTAGCAGTACTCATATATAAACCTATTACTACTTTTTGAAAAATGAAGGATGTGGGTAAAATGCAGATAAATTGCGATCAAATATCCATAAATATCTGTTGTTTTCCCATTAATATAAAACAGTAATAGACTTTATCATAAACTGCATTTTTATCTTCCAACATCTTGGGGCATAGGCTACCTTTACATTTTTGTAGGTTCTTAAGATTGGCTCTGAGTGTTGATAGTTAGTTAGAAAGCTTGTATGTTTCAGGTTACCCAAGGACCCAGCACAGCCCCTTTCATTAATTGAGATACTACAAAGAAACTCTTTTAGGGAGTGAACATAAAAACTTGGGGTCTTTTTATAATGTTTTAGGTCTGAAGATTTACGCCGCGAATTTGGTCGTTATGGTCCTATAGTTGATGTGTATGTTCCACTTGATTTCTACACTCGCCGTCCAAGAGGATTTGCTTATGTTCAATATCCTTTCTTCAGATGGCTGATTAGTGAGGGGTGTTGAAGTTTGAAATTCAAGTTTATGTAAGAGGTAACATCTAAAAAGTAGTTTATTTTTGTCCTTTAATAAATGTCTTAATGTCTTCAAATTTTTGAAAATTAATTCTCACACATTGCTCTATTTCTTAAAGTTGATCCAAAAATAGTAAAATATTTAAATTCCCATTTATACTGCTGAAGCTCAAAACAATGATTATGATATGTGATTTAAATTTGAATACACTGGTTTCTACCACCTTTAATATAAGTCAAATTAAAGTTAATATGTTCTTGTGCTTAGCAATTAAAGTTTGGTGTTCTTGTTTGTTAATTTGAATCACTTGATCAAAACAAATTGTATAACAATGAGGTAAACTTCTTTAATATTGTCCCCTAATTTGCTGTCCTCTGTTGTTACCTCAGAGAATGTAAAGCTGTACAGTTATGGCGACCCCAAAGAGAAAGCATGAAAGAACCTTTAGAGTAGAGTTCAACACTTAAGGAAAGTAGACAAGCCAAAGACCTCTTAAGGATCAGGCTTGAAGAGAAGGGAGAGTTTGGGAAAAGAAAAAATAAAGAAAAGCTGGAAGAAGGACAAGCCTAATGGGAGACAAAGCCTCGCTTTATCTACAAAAGGGGGAAAAGGTTGTTTTTCAAAGTTAAAGATAAAGCCATCTGTCATATTTGGCCAAGCATCTCATGACAAGTCCTTCTGACAAGCACTTAAAGAGTTAAAGGTCAAGATGAAGTTGAATGATGGCCAAGATTAAAGGAGTCATACCTGATGTATCCTACAGAATAACTATTTTCCTTCTTTTTTATTTTTATTTTTTTTTTATTTTTTTTTATGGTTTGTAAGCAGTTAATTTTCAAAATTCTGGTTTGGTCTAGTGACAAAACCTATAACTTGATTTATGTGGGCCTTTGATGTTGTGATTGTGGTCTTGTATAAATGCACTCTCTTAGCTTCTCAAGTTAAAGTATTCTAGGATATAATGTTGTTAAGCTTAAATTCAGCATATTTCTGTTTTGGACCAGGTGGTCAGATGCCATAGGGTAGTAGGCAGTGCTCTTTGGAGTAGCATGAGGTTCTGGGGTCAAGCCGGCTCCACAGAGCCATGCTTAAAGGGAATACAGGTGCATGCACTGGGGACTACTTAGAAACAGCTCTGATGATCATGTAGAGTCCGATCTAGAGAAACTACCTATTTATAGATAAGATTTTTAAGGGGCTGCTACAGAGCGCACACATAACTCTTTAATTTCTGGAACTTAGGGTCTGTGAAGCCTACTGGCCCTGCACTGCTTTAGCACATGTGATCAGTTGGCCTTGAATGGATTGCAGAAGGCCTTATCCCTAGTATGGGTACCTAATAAGTATCTTGGAAATCATTCCCTGGGCCAGTGTTTCAGGTGGCATTACTTCACTGAGATCATCTCCCCGCAGCAACAGGGGTTTGGGCTGTGGACTTGAGGCTAGGAAAATTTATTGCTTAAGTTCAATGCGTCTCCTGAAACTTAGCAGAGTCCTAGTGAGACTTAATGAGGAAATGCAGAAAACTGCTACTCCCACAGGGCCAGTGATCAAGGACAGTTAGGGGAATTTGTTGCAAAGCTCTGTTACAGAGAGGATAAAAGCTATATCTGGCTTTGTTTTTACGGGGGGGGGGGGGCGCGGCGGGGGAGGGAAGGTAGCAGTGCATTCTGGCTTATACTATTGACCTGATTTTACCTGGTTTGGGGGTGGTCTGTGAACCAGAAGAGTTGTCATCCAAAGGAATCTAAAGATAATTTATATATTTTTTACACACGCAATCTTTCTATGGCCCTAAAAGCTTTTTTAAAAAAGTTCTTGATTACAAATTTCTCCATAAGTGGCATCGGAATGATATGCTGCTGCCCCTGCTGTGGCTATTCTATTTGACCCTGTTCCCAGTTAACCTTCTTTTAACAGGTAAAGTAGAACTTTACTATGATTCATCCAACTCAGAAGTCTGTTTTTGAGGCTGGCCTAAGAGGATTGATTTGCTCTCAGTAATTTTTACACCTCTTGATCTAAGTCCTTTAAAAAGTTACGTTCTGTCTCGAACCAGCACGTAAATTAGTATACCCTTAAGTGAACTTACTCCTTCTGGAGGGTAACTACATTAATCTTGAGGGGGTGTTTTGTTGTAGTATTCAAGTTTCTAAATTCCCCATCAGCCTTTGCCTTTTCATATGAAAGCCCATGATTTAGGACTTGGGGAAACTGCTTCCTGCATTTACCTACATATAATAGCGTCAGGAAAAGAGAGCTGGGAACCCTCTGTGGTGCTTAATTCCTTTCAGAACAAAAAAATAGGAAATCTAGTGAGGCAGACCTTTTAGTCTCTGGAATAAAAGAATATTAGTACCAGTCTTGAAGGGAGAGGGAGTATGTCAATCCAGGGGTGTTTTTTAATCAGCTCTCAAGATCTCTGAAATTTAAGAAATAGAAACAAGCAAGTTCAAATAGTGACTTTTAGGATAGAATGAAAATCCGCACCCATACCTACCTAATCTAGTTCCCTTTGCAAAGCTTTTACATCAAACACAGCTCTAAGTATGTGTTTGGCTTCCATTAAAATGGTGGTTTTAGGAAAGAAGCTAAATTTGGACTGATAATTTTGCAAAGCCAAGATTTCTCCTGGTATTATTACTGACATTGAGCAGAGAAGGCAAGGCAACTTAATCTCTGAGATCAAAAACAGGGAGAGACCAACAGTTCCTGCTTTGTGCTGATAAATATTATCTTGAAATTCTCAAGTTAAAGCCAGTCCCAAACCCACTTCTTTGCTGTATGTTTAATATCATGGTGGTTAGGGCTTTCCAGTCCAGGAATCTTTAGAAATGGTCTGTTATTTCTTGACAACATGCTTTTCAAAGTCTGTACATGGTTATAATATACTTTTGGTAGTGATGGTCTTGAGTGTTGCTTGATTCTGTCTTGATATCTACAAGTGGCTAGCTACCAGTCTTCCCTGTGCAGTATAAGAAAGACAACTACATTGAATAATATAGTGTTAGATATGTCTGAGAAAAAGAGCAAAATTTGAGCTTAATGCTTTCATCTCCTGTAAGGTAAGGTACATTCTGCTTGCTTACACAAGAACTATTGGCATTTTCTTATTTTCACTTGAAATAAAAATGAAAAACAGTTTTGGTTTTATTTTAAGAAATTTTTGTTTAAACATGCAACATAGAACTGACATTTGTTTTTTTGTTTTGTAAAGTTAATTCTTCAAAAGGGAAAATTGATAGGTTACTTGGTAGTTCAGCTATAACATCTTATTTTAATAATAACTTTACAATATGTATTCACGTGTGTTTTCAAATGTATGCCTTAGAAATTCACAAGTGCTTTAATACTGTGAAGTGTTAATAGCTGAACCAGCCAACTAGTATAGTCAGTGGGGTCTGGTAGATTTTCTAGAATAATATCAAGAGATTGTGAATTGTTCAAGATCCAACTGAACTTTCATTCATTATCAAAGCCTGCGAAACTTCCCAAGCCCCTTAACATTTAGCACATTTGAGGATGTTCGTGATGCCGAAGATGCTTTACATAATTTGGACAGAAAATGGATTTGTGGTCGCCAAATTGAAATACAGTTTGCACAGGGAGATCGCAAGAGTAAGTACCTTTATGCCTAATATGTGTATATCATTTTTAGACAGTGTTTTGAGATGTCTTGGAAGCATTTGTTCAATTTGTCTATCTGTTCAAAACCCAAAAAGATAGTTTTTGAGAAGATAGCGTATCTTGAATATTTTGTTTCATCATATTTTTAGATGAATTACGAAGTTTCAGGGTAGACATAAAGTAGAATATGGAGATTAGAATGCCTGGAATATGTTTGGACTCAATAAAAAATGCATCAATACAATCACCTGTGGCATGTTTTAGTATACTGGGAGTGTTATTGAAAGGGATAAAATTTAGAAAGTTTCGGGTCCCTTGAGCTGTTTCTCTTCCTCATAAAGATCTTCAAGGTATAATTGGGTAATTATGTGGGTGCATGGCTATGGAGATGAACAGACAGGGAAAAGCTATATAGATTAAACCTAGAATAGATTTTTTATTGGAACTTGGTTTTTATTATTATACAGGCATATACCAGGTGTTAGCTGTGTGCTAATGAGGCAGGAATCCAGGCTTTGAAGTCATATAGACCTGGGTTTGCATTCTGAGTCAACCATATGTTACCTTGAGCAAGATACTAAAAGATAGAGGTTAAAATAGCTGCTGAAGAATGGTAGACACTTAAGTAGACACAAGCTGTGAGGAATTCTCTAGGTCTTGGGTTGGGTGATGGGTTCCTGAGTATTCATTATATTATTTATATATACACACTTAAATAAAATTCCTGCTTCTAGAGTTGAGTAAGATAAGAATTGAGGGCCGACCAGGGGCATGAGTGTGTCTAAGGCATTCAGTAAGTGTGTTGTCAAAACTGATTGTCTATATTTTACTGCATTTTGGCATTACGCATTGTTTGTTCATAGGTCACCAGTAAGTGTTTTGTCATTGTTAATTGTGTTCTTAATAACAGTGGGATGACTCCAAAATAGCATGTTTCAAAAGTCATTAATATTGTAATTGGTAATTTTAAAAAATATGTAAAGGTATATTTTCCTAATAACAAAGTTTTCAAACAAGTGGCCTGGGGGTGGGGAGAGCAAAATATTTGGGAGATATTTGAGAGTATTTTAAACATAAAACAGTCTTTTAATAGACTTCCTTAAAAATAAACATACAGTTTCCAAGATTACTGTTCAGTTAACTTTTGCACAGATGGGAGATATAAGGGAAGGGGACACAGAAATTTTTCCTATAATTTGAAGACAAATACTATGTTTTTAATGTTTATAAATATTTCTGTTCTGTGTATTGCATAGCTCCAAATCAGATGAAAGCCAAGGAAGGGAGGAATGTGTACAGTTCGTCACGCTATGATGATTATGACAGATACAGACGTTCTAGAAGCCGAAGTTATGAAAGAAGAAGATCAAGAAGTCGGTCCTTTGATTACAACTATAGAAGATCTTATAGTCCTAGAAAGTAAGTGTGATGTGTAGCACAGTGATCTGTCAGGAAAGATTCATGTTTGTTAACTTTTAATTATTTATTTATCTATTTATTTATTTATTTATACTTTTTTGTTACTTTTAATTATATACATTGTATGCTTCATTGAGACTAAAAATATTTTAGTGCTTCATTTAAAAACTTTTATGGTTTACTTTTTTAATTAGAAAGTTTAAAAGACTGTAAATAGATGTTTGTCACTGTTTGCTTTTTCTGATGTACTTTTTAGCAGTAGACCGACGGGAAGACCACGGCGTAGCAGAAGCCATTCCGACAATGATAGGTAAATAACTTTGCTTTGAAAGAGACTTATACATTTTTCAATTTCAGAGTGAACTTTTGCTCTAAAAATAATAAATTTGATTAATATAGAATCTAATTTTTACTCTAATTGTATCTCTCCTCTGTTTTGAAAGATTCAAACACCGAAATCGATCTTTTTCAAGATCTAAATCCAATTCAAGATCACGGTCCAAGTCCCAGCCCAAGAAAGAAATGAAGGCTAAATCACGTTCTAGGTCTGCATCTCACACCAAAACTAGAGGCACCTCTAAAACAGATTCCAAAACACATTATAAGTCTGGCTCAAGATATGAAAAGGAATCAAGGAAAAAAGAACCACCTAGATCCAAATCTCAGTCAAGATCACAGTCTAGGTCTAGGTCAAAATCTAGATCAAGGTCTTGGACTAGTCCTAAGTCCAGTGGCCACTGATAGTATAAACCATGATATTTTTAGGCATGTATCATTCATTTACTCATAGTTTGGTTTACTTAAATTATCAGGAGTACAATGTTGCAATGATGCTTACAAAACACTTGTCAGTTTTCCCTGTACCAGGCAATGGTTATAATTAAAATGATATGCTGTTGAGAAGCCACTCTTAAGAGTCCAGTTTGTTTAATGTTATGGGCAGCTACCAATTTGTGGTGTCTCTGTATATTTTTGTAAAGATTCTCATTTTTTTATGCTTGAAGTATTGGTGAAAAGATGTTGGTTGACCATAATTTGCAACATTGTCTTATTAAAAATAAACTTTCATATCCATATTTGCTAGACCTGTTAACCTAGAAATGTAGCTTGCTAATGAGATAGAATGATACAAAAGTGAAGTTGTAGCCACAGTACACTGACTAATCAGACACATTTAGCGTCAGGGTGGACCTTTGTCTTGTGGAGATGTCTTAGGCCCGTGATAATCGTTAATTTATGACACAGTGTGGAATAGTTCTTTTGTTAACCCCACTGTCATAGAGAATGATGCCAACTGGGTTAAGTAGCATTTTCAGGGAGATTGAGTTTTTGACCGAAACATGGAGCCTTCACTGCTTTTTTTCTGGTTTCTATGAAGATTTGGAACATACAAACATCAGAAAAAAACTCACTTTAAAATTTGACCAGGTTAATGATGGCAGAAATAATTTTAAGGAGAAAAGGATGCTCCTTATGTAAGGAACATGGTTGACCATAATGTTACTCAGTTTTCTTGCTGCCGTTAAAAGCAAGTAAATTGTTTCAAAGTAGGTGTGTGCGCATAGTGTAAAAGAACTGAATTTTGATGCTTATAGCACTCAGTATGTGCATTTGTATCAAAATTTGCCTGCCCCTTTTTATGAAGGAGGCTTGTTCTTCACACCTGTTTATTTAATGTGAGTCAAGTTGAAAGACACTCCCATTCTAGGTGATTCTGTGGTGCCATGAAATTTAAAGTAATTTTGGAAAAAGAATTGACTTTAAATACAAGTCACGTCTCTTGAGTTTTTGATTGATTAGCAATGTAGTACCTGGATAAAAATGAGAAAATACCCTTAACCATTTATAATTTCTAGCATTTCTCTGAGAGATCGTTTTGGGGGCAATAAAAGTGACTTGTCCAATCTCATGTCCAGTCTCATTTCAGAATGAAAGCTAGCATCTTTAAAAATTTTAGATTGCTTGCTTGCAGGTTATAAGTAAGAAATATTGTAGGGAAACGATTCCTTTTAGAGGATTGCTTTTTTCAATTTTGGTTTTAGTAATCTGGGCCTTGCCTGTAAAGAACAAAAGATGGTTTTTAAATACTGTTTGTGGAATGTGTTTAAAGGATTGATTCTAGAACCTTTGTATATTTGATAGTATTTCTAACTTTCATTTCTTTACTGTTTGCAGTTAATGTTCATGTTCTGCTATGCAATCATTTATATGCACGTTTCTTTAATTTTTTTAGATTTTCCTGGATGTATAGTTTAAACAAGAAAAAGTCTATTTAAAAACTGTAGCAGTAGTTTGCAGTTCTAGCAAAGAGGAAAGTTGTGGGGTTAAACTTTGTATTTTCTTTCTTATAGAAGCTTCTAAAAAGGTATTTTTATATGTTCTTTTTAACAAATATTGTGTACAACCTTTAAAACATCAATGTTTGGATCAAAACAAGACCCAGCTTATTTTCTGCTTGCTGTAAATTAAGCAAACATGCTATAATAAAAACAAAATGAAGGAAATAATGATTAACTGGAATTATTATAGTTTTGAATGAGATTCTAAAATTAACAATGGAAACAATCCTTTGTAGATTTAGGAAGAGTTTTAATCAGTGTTGCACTAGGCACAACTAACTTTTACTTTAGAAATAATAGAACTTGCCAGTAAGGTACATCTTTTACATAGTACTTAAAAATTCCCTATGTAATGTCAAAGCCCCTTGGGTTAAGTAACTTAGGGGTTATTGGTAGTGTTAACAGACGCATTAAAGTGAAATTTGGGTCAGCTAATTATACATTTATATTTTCATTATTGAATAGACCAATAATTCTGCTCTTCCCCATTCTAAACAAGATGTGTTGGGCCTTATGTTTATGGCGTGATTTAAAATACTTTTAAATGTTGAATGTTGGTAAGCAGTTAATATTAAGTGATAACCATTTAAGGGAACTGGTTTAGGTATTTTGTGGTTTGAATTCTAGCTACTATATAATGACAATTAAAGCTGATGCTTACTGAGTATTTATGATGTGCCAGACACTATTCTAAAAGCTTAATGTGGTAATTCATTGGCTCTTCACAAAACCCTATGAGAAATATACTTTTATTTTCCCCATAACACAGATAAAGAAATTGAGGCACAAAGAAAAGGCTATAAAAGATAAATCCAGGAATTAAGCCCAGGCCTGGTCCTTACATGATTTTTTTTTAATGGACTATAATTTGAGAGAGATTGAGATTGTTCGCAGTATCTGTAGACTTAGAAGGACTGATATTTTCATTTTTACTTATTTTACTTGTGTCACTTATTTCTAGACTCTACTATTTTTGAGAAATTTATGTCATTTCTAAAGTGACATACCTAACAGCTTCAGAAGGACTATATTGTAGTCGAACCCATGATAGTTAGGATCCTACTGGTACCTGATGAGGATCCTTACACAGCACTTTAATTTTGGGTTACGTATTTGAGTTCTACAGTTATTGAGTATACCTACTGTGTGTCTGGCACTGTACTCAATATATTAGAGTAGAACATATCAATACTCGAGGGCTGACACTTCGCCTCTTTTTACTTAAGATCTCTGCATTTTTTGTTTGTTTTTAAGCCAAGTAAACAAGAAGAAAAATGACAGATAATGCTTCAGTGAGAAAGGCAAGGTGCTACATAGAGTATGAGCTATTAAGTTAAAACCCAGGGAAAAGACCTGGAAACTATTGTACTATTCTCTTGAAAATTTGGCCCAGTAAGCTTCTACATCCAGTTCAACTAACAAAATCCTGTATACCACAGAGAAGAATAAAGAAAACCAAACTGACAAACATCCTTCTTTTATTTAAGACCAAACTGCAGCTGGAATACCCAGTACAGTTCTGCTTACTACACTTCAAGAAAGATCTGAGAAAGCGGAAAAAGAACCAAAGAAGGGCAGTTCAAGCGACCAAAGGGTGGGTGGAAGGTGCTGCAGTATGAATACTGTATGAATATTTTGACTCTGGTCTGAAAAGATAAAAGAATGTTATTGAAAACTACATGGAATAATTGAAGTCCCTTCAAGTTTGAAAGTAAGCATTTTAGGACAAATAAAAGGAAATTCAACTTTGTACTTGTGGAAACTAATCCCTAAATCTGAATAGGTTTATATTAATTCATGGGTAACAGGTCCATAATAAATTACTGGAAACTAGGATGTCTGAACATGAAGGAAGACAGCCATAGTCTTGTACAGTGCCTCTATTGGTCTGTCTCAAACTGAATTGGGTGAGAAAAGGTCTGGTCCATTACAAACTTTTTCTTGGTTATCTCAAGTCAGTTCCATTTTTGCTATTGGCAAATCTTGCCTTTGTTTATTCCAGTGCCAGTGTTTTCTGCTTAATGGTTTGCTTTGTTGGCATCCGAGTTTATTTACCTGTATGCCATGTGCAGTTTACATCTTCCTTAAACAACTCTCATTCCCAGGTAAATTTCAGTTATAATACTTGACATCCAGTTAAGAGGTTCCATCTCTTCTCACCTCTTTCCTAGTCAGTATATTCAGCAAACATTTACTCAGCCCGTAACTGGGGGGCAAAAATTGTACTAGGTAATTGGGGAGAAAAATAGATAAAATTCACTTATTCAATATCTACTGAGCACAATCTAGTGAATAACATTACAATATGGCCTCATTGTTTTGAGGTGTATTATTTGTGACAATACTTTGCACCATTCATATCCTAATGTAATTATAAAACCCAATATATTATCAAAGATTAGTAATTTCGTGGTTACCTGCCATTTAAAAGTATTGGTATTTCTGTTTGCATCCCATTAATACAAATAATGAAAAAATGATGTTTTAATCTGTAATAAACTGATTTATTGTGCAGTGACTGTAATATGCTAGAGTTATATTAAATTGTTAACTCTGCCTCAACCACGTATTAGGAAATAATCCCCCCAAAAGTATTTAACTTTGCATTAGATCTAAAGGAGACTCTGGGTGCTATAATTAGATTTTGAGGCAGACAGAGAGCTGTTATCCCAACTGATATAGTATGTTCTGTAATTAAGAAAATGTTCTCCAAGTTATACTTTTTAGTGATTTACATGTACATTTTATAGGGGACATGTTCTGTGTATAGTGAATAAATAACTTTTATAGTATCACAATGTTTTGGATTCCTTAGTTCCTTATTAGGATATGAAGCTCAATTACCTATATATTGATTTTATCACTCACATGTATTTCTGCCACATGTGTAAACTTTTCACAGAGTTCTTCATCTAAGACTATGGAAGTGTTGAAGCCTTTAACTTATATTTTGAAAGTAAAGAATATACATAACTAAGGAAGGTATGAAAATAGAGGGTTTTTGTTTTGTTTTGTTTTTCCCCCCCAAGCTTTGCCCTAGATTACACAGCAAAGTAAGTGGCAGATCGTAGATGAGAGTCCATGGTTTTTTATTTGGTTCATCTTTGTTACCGTTTTGCACTTGTTTTTTCTCATGGGAAAATTTTTACAATAAAATTAGTATAATGGATTCTAGAGTTCACGTGGAAGATTTGATTTATAAAATAGGTTTAATTACAGAAAATATTTTGCTTCTAACTTTTCTGGGTGAAAGGTTAAATAAAATAACCCAAGATCTCAAAACTGATGTGGCTCGAACTCTTCAGCCTGGTTTTCTAAGTTTCAATCTCATTGTATTGCATTTTGAGCTTATTCCTGTTTACAAAATCCTGAGATATTTTGAATTGGGGAGGCTATGGCTTGAGACAGCACCGTTGTAGCTCAGGAATAATCTAATGTTCTTCTAGGTCTATCAAAGCTTTTAAGGAGTCCCTGGAGTATTGTTCTCACATAAATGAAGTGAGCAACCTGTTTGTCATCATTCAACTGTTAACATCTACAAGACATAGCTGGTTGCTGTGAAAAGGTTCTCGGGTTCTATCCCCTCTGCCGCCGTCTCCAACAGTGTCACTGTTTATTGCATTACATTTATGTATTCCTAAGTTATTTCGTCCATATATTAAAAATGGGATTCTTTTTTGTTTGGAATAAAACGCAAGGCGTGTAAATTCATTTCGTTGATAATTGACAGAGTAGTTTGTTAAGTAAAAGGCCTTTGTGTCTAGTTTTCTGTAGATCACATCTCGAGTGCTGGATAGTGAAATAAACTGGTCTAGGAGCCAAAAAAATCTCGGTTTTTTTTTTTTAAGGTTTAGTTCTGCCTTACAGGTTTGTGACTGGTGGGTAGGATTTCGTTTGTTTTAGAGGTTTGAGTTTCAGATATACTGTTCCTTTTGTTTTACAAAGTAATTGCCTATGAGAATGCAATTAAACACTAGAAAAACTTACCCTAAACCCTTGTTTCTTTCCACCTTGTGCTTGCTTTAAGGGAGAGAACTTACCAGAACTTAACTGTAAGGATAGGTTATGGACTTGGATTCTGTAATATACAGACACTGGCTGACTCCACCACAGCATTTTGGTTCTCAAAAATACAATGATTTGGGAAATTCCTGTCACCTGTAACTACAAACTTACTGCTGCCTTTCTGAGGTGTGATAGATAATCATCATTGACCTTTTATCTAGGTTACTCTTAGCTGTTGAAAATTTTTAGTTAAAACGTGCTCCTCTGAACTCCTACCACTTCGATCCCAAACCAAAAATTTTATGCTGTATTTAAAGGTAGAGACCCAAGACACCTGGGCTCAGAATGGTTCAATGTAAAATTCTAGTACAATACAGGGGGAAAAAATGCAATTCTTGGCATTACTCCCAACAATTACTCTGGGGAAATAATGGAAAAAACGAAGACTCAATTTCCTCCAGTTTTCATGAGAAAACAGCCCTGCTTGTGTAGAACTTAAGATTTTATCAACAAATACTTAAAACATGGGTTGACAATTTGAAGAATTCTTTTGTACTGATTATTTTTCTGTACACCTAAATCTTATAAGTATTCTGTGGCCTTTTTTACTGTTAGCCGTGATTGGGTGCAAGGAGTCAGTTGCTTTCTTGTGTAGTTGTTGACCGAATCCAAATGTCTAATCAGTCAACAAATTGGCTGCCTCTTTAAAGTCACATCTTACCACAATTTAGTTGGGTTAATTGTGTGCATTTATAAAATAAACAAGCCACTGGGGAGAAAAAGCAGTTTATTTCATGCTTCAAATTTGTAGACGCACATTTAGTACTATATAAACTTGTCTTTAGAATCTAATTTGTCTCAGGCAATAGCTCACCAGAATTTACTTGGAGAAATACATATTGGCCATTCTGCCTAAAAATATTGAAAAAAACCGCCAAATTAGGAAATAGGGCACTTGCACAATCAGAAATTTTTAACATCCTCACGTTTTTAAATTTACTGTTGGGCTGATTTTATACTTAGCATGTATTTTTAAGGTGGGTGAAACATGTCATCAAGGTATTATGCAAGAAATCACATCTTTTGCATAGGTGGTCCCCTGGGCTGCACTTACTGGTAACAAAAGAAATACACTGGCATCAAACTATACTCAGGTTATAAAAATTGTACACAGCCATTATGAACTTTTAAGGTTGGAGAGACCCTTCAATGGTTAATCTTTGGGCTTAAAGGAATAAAAATTAAAATAGTCCCATACTGCTTTTCACATCTCTTAAAAATAGGAAGTGTTTTTAGCAGCTTAAAACCTTTTCAGTTATAGTTATATAAAAGTTCTTATTACACTAGGATTTATTTTGAAATATAGTTTACAACCAGATAAACTATAACATACACACACTGGCACTTCAGTACAAGGGCAGACTTTAAAATCAAATTTTGGACCTTTAAAATTAGGCCATAGTATAAAAGAGTCCATGGTCTCACATTCAGCAAATTCATACTAAAATATTCTATTTTGTAGGATAAATGCCAATGAAACTTTACATATGCTACAAGTTTATTACATATATTTACATGGCTCTTTCCTAGGTACTCAAACTCACATTATATAGCTCCCTACTTTAAGCAAGCTTTGTAGGGATATGAGGCCAGATCACTGTCAGAACAGCTTATGCAGTACTATATTACAAAAAATGTATTTTACTGTGACCACCAAATACTGTTCCTATAAAAATGGTTTTGGTGCATTTGTTGGTAGTCCCTATCCACTGCATTTAAGAAATGGGGCCACTGGGGTACACTGTCTCATTCTAAATAGCCCCTAGTGCCCCTTCCACATTCAACACCTTCAGTTTACTAAACCAACTAGAAGAAAAATTCACATTTTCTTTTGGCAGTGCATCAGGTTGTTGGCGTGTTACTGGTTTTGGTGTTTCTAGAATTAAATTTTCCAATACTCAAGTAAGTTTGTTTTCAATCCCTGTATGTCTTAACTAGATAATTATAATCAGATTCCCTAGTTTTCAACAAGTAAATCTACTGACTTACAAATAATCTTAAATCAGTATTTTACCCTAACAAGCATTGGAAAAAGTTGATTCCTTTATCGTTCCCCAAGTCTAAATGTGAATGGTTTCACTTGAGTTACTCAATTGAGAACACTTGATATCAAGTAAAATGATCAATTATCAATTATTTAGTTATTTTACATTGCACTGACGCTACCATTACATCACAGTGCTCAAGATGAAATCTTGTATTTTCTACATAGCAGTTTTAGATAAATTTCCCTAACGAATTTAGTATGAAATTGACAATTATCCTTAAATATAACAATTTAAACATTAGTACTTAATCTTATTTTATACCTGTACTTTGAGTAAGGTTTTAAGTTGAAATGTCATTATTTCCTTATCAGAAGGATTAAAGGAAACAGGAACCCAGTGGCTTGGTGGTTTAGGAAGAACACTTGGTGACGGTGGTTCACTAAATTTGGCTCCAGCATAGTTCTGGTTAGTCTGAGACTTAAAAAGTAAGCTGGGACTTGATAAGCTAGAGTTCCAATTTTGATTATTTGAAAAATTTTTGTTCTTCCCCGCATTTTGCATGGCCTGCCATGCAGCTGCTGATGCATTATAAGTATGTCCTCTTTCTTTTTTCTTATGAACAATCTTCATCTGAGAATTCTGATCCTTGGTCTTCTGTCTATTAAGCTGTTGTTGGTTCTTACTAACATTTCTAGATTGAGGGGCTGGAATGTTATACCTCTCTCCACCACCCATCTTCAACTTCTTTGTCACCTGTAAGTGAATGGAAACAAAATACTGAGTAAAGTTACGGTAAAAAAAAAAAAAAAAAAAATCAAAACTTTAAGCAGCTTCTACAGCCCAACTTGTAATTACAGAAATCTTGGGGAAGACTCAAAAATGTGCTATTCAGCTGCTTTAACTTCATTATACGTTCATACTTCATTATATGCAGTTTTTATTACAATCCTAAGAAAAATAAGCTAACCCACAAGTCTGTAAAATCCATTATTTAAAAATTAAAATACTGGTTTAGGATGAGTCCACAATAAAATGTTTGCCCCATTACAAAGTGAATTTTTTTATACCTTTCAGTCTGCTTTTCAGATCGCAGGATTTCCACTACTTGTCCTCTTCCTTGCTGCCAAGCTGTTGCTTTCTGACGGATCCTTTCCTTTGTCTCAATACAGAAGTTTTCATGGGCCAATCTGCAGAGTCCAGCCTAGGAGCTGAGGTCAACATCTGAGTCTCCTCAGCACACAAGTTTGAGAGAAGTCTTAGCTAGAAAAGTAAAAATTACTTCATTAATTCAAATCAAAAACACGGGAGAAAGTGATTATATTTACTACAGAAATAAAGATTGGCTACTCCTGAACCTAAAAGGCATAAAATCTGAAGACGGTTTTCTTTGACCTTATAACTCATCATTTAAGAACTCTTCTCTGCCTTGAGATCCAAAAACACTTTGCTGGGGAATTCTGTGACAGGTGTCCGCCAAGTCCCCCAACAAGTTGTATCTTTTTCCTGGGGACCCTTCAGATTCACACCGTTTTTGTGACCACAATGTTAAATCAAACTAGGAAAGCATTAGCCTTTTTAAGCCATAACAAAAACTGGCTTAAAATTAGCTTCCTAAAAAAATGTTTTTAAAGTCTCACCAGTTTTTCAGTCTTTCGACATCACATCCGTTTTCATAAAGCCTCTTCTCCCCACATGCCTATATCACCCGTATTACTTTTAGTTATGAACATTTTAACTCCTCCCCATTTTAACATAAGTTTTCATACGCCTTAACAACCTAAGCCAGTTTCTAAAGTATATACAAATGCCTCCCTCAGTGAACACTGAAGATTTTGTTTTCATGGACATTCCAAGAAGCCAAGTTATCAATAAGCCCTCTTTTTGGAAGAGTAATAGGGCCTTCCGGACTATTTTAACAGCCTTAAGTAAACAGTTCCTGGACCTTGAATCATAAACAACGCAAGCCTGGAAAGTTCGCTGCTTCCGATGGGGCTTGGCTTCCGAGCGGCTCCATCTTTCTCGAGCCCGAACCGGGAACCCTGGCCGCCTGCGTCCCACCCGGTTCCCGGATCTCGCCTCCTTCCCCCAACAATGAGGAGCGCGGACGCCAACATGGCCGCCCCCGCGGCGCCACCGCCACTCACCGACTTCAAGCTCGGACTGCGGCGGCGGCAGCTCCTGCTCGGTGACGCAGCCCCCTCCCCTTCCAAGGAGAGACGAGGCACGGAACGAACAAAGCCCACGAGCACCGACGAGTTAGTTGCTGACCAACTCGGCGTCCCTACCCGACCTCCTTCTTCTGCCTCTACCGACAAAATGGAGGTGGCAACGAGCGCAGAAGCGGGGCCGAGAGGCACAGCGACCAATCAAAACGCGCCAACACGTGGCCCGGCCAATGATACGCGGGCCACCGCCTGTTGCTGGGGCGGCCCGGGCGACGGAGGGAGGTGGTTGTTGCCGAGGGTTTGAAATCCTCTCCGAGAGGAGCATGTCGGGAACAACTGCTGCGGGCCGGTGGCTGACACCGGACTCCTGTTGGAGGAATCCACCCAGCTGTTCCCCGGCACCCTAGGCCGCGGTGGTGTCTGCCCTTAGCCCGGGCAGCTAGTGGGGATCGCGCCGACAGCGCCGGACCCCTGGAGCCCGCTCCCCCAGCGCGCGCGCGGCACCTGGGAAGGGGCTCTTGCTGCCTGCCGGGGCATCACCTCCATCCTGGCTCTCCGGCTCGCAGGCCCCCCGCCGTTTAGGACCCGGGTGGTTTTCCTCACCGGGGAGAATCACTTTAGGTGCCATTTGGTTCCCGAGTTCAGCTCCCTGGGCCGTGGAACTCGTGTTTTACAGCTGGAAGACTCCCAGCAAAGTTGCTTTCCGAGGCCGCTGCCCCTTTGCGCCTGACACTCCGGAGCCTCGTTCTCTTTCTCCGCACGGGAACTTATTTGCAGCTCCCAAAGCTTGCAGTTCTTCCTGTCCTTCCCACCCCTGCCTCAAAATTCTTCCGAAGTTGCCGGCCCTGTGAACGCGTTTCCGACGAGGCACGGACGAAATTGATCACTTCCTCTTTGTGTCCCCACTGGTCCTTAACTTTGTTAGATAACTCTATCATACCGTCTCGTAACTACTCGTGGCTGTATCTGCCCACGCCTCCCCACACGTACACGGTCGCGGGGCAAAGCCAGATTTTATTTTTCTGCGCACAGTGCCTCGCCTGTTGTAAGTGCGCGAGAAAAATTTGTTATTCTCCTTTCTGCCCAATTTGCAAGTGAAAAGCAGGAGAAAGGATAAGAGTTCAGTCCATTATGCCAGCGAGGTGCGCAGAAGGGAAAAAGGGCAAGTTTTGTGGAGTGAATGGATAAGCAACCCAAAGTGAGTGTTTTAATACCAGTTTCCAATTTCTATGAACGTATGAACATTTTCATTACAGGATTTATATATATTATGTATATTACATATAATAAGTTATACATAATTCTTTTTTTAATCGTGGCCATCATCCCCAATCCCCACCTCTCTGTTCTAGCTGTGGACCTTAAGTTTTCATAAGAAAACTGCTTAAGCGACTGCATTTTTAAAAAAAGGAGTTTGTTAATCAAATTAATTTGGTGAAACGTGTAGAAGATATTTTTGAGCATGGGACTTTCTGGTGCTAATCATATTATAGTCAAATAAGATGTATCAGATATGGTAAACTGCTAGGTTGCGGAATGTGTAATCTGTTTCCTAAAAATTCAAAAAGCTGATTTAGACATCTGGCCAGAAAATAGCCCGGCTATATTTAACAGACCAAAACTTTGACTTCAGTTAAGACCCTTACAATATATTTTTTTGATATACTGGTTTTGTAAAATGAACAGCCAGGTTTCAGTCTGAGCATTTTCTTTCTGATTCTTTTTTATCATCCAAATATCTTTCAAATTCATCCCTGCTGCACCCCCCCCCCCCCCACACACACACACCTTTCTTTCTATCCTCCACGGATGATTGGCACGTAAAAAAAAAAAAAAAAAAAGACTAAAGTGGCCCAAAATCGTATTACAGAATTCAGTCGTCCTCTGAATCTTATCTGTATAAACATAAACACACAGATAAGGTATTGGGTACTTGTAAACAAGCACATTAATATTAAATACTCTACGTCCCCCTGCCCTGAGCTAACCTGATTTGCTTACATCATTTCAATTCACTTTCACAAATTATGGTGGTGCAAGACAGGGCAAATTTCCCTGAGTAGGGAGAGACCAAGCCCTGCACTGAGAGAAGAGGGTCCTTCGGTGCAGAGTGTAGAAAGATTGCAACACACACGCCAAAGTTAGAGTCAAAAGGAAAGTCTGTTAGAAAAGGGGCCACATTCCACAGAGTGTGGTCTCCTCTCAGAAGAAGAGAGTGAAAGGGACAGAGTGAGATGGTGAGAGGGACCGAGAACGGCAATGACAGTAAGCGCAGCGAGAGGGACCCCAAGTGTTTGGGGAATTCAATTTATAGATCATTCTTTCATTCCGTGAGTTACAGTTTAAGGACTTTGTTTACTCATCTCCTTTGATATGAGCATACAGTGAGGAGGGGAAAAGGGAAGAGTACTAAGCGAGAAAGGCCTGCCGGCAGTTCCCAGCCTTTAATCCATAGATTCCCTATGGTTTTAGCCATAGGGAATGAATGGTTTTATTTGTGTAGGGCGTCACTTAAAGACTGTTTTTTCCTGTTTCCCCAGGTGTGGGAAATGGGTTGTTAGCAATCCCAGCAGAGATCTCCCTTTGTTCTGCAGGTATCTTCATGGCCTGGCTGCAGAATTGATCAACATATTGCAGTCTTTGAATATAGCCTGATTCAACATTTTAGTTCTCTTGCCTCCTCCCTAAATTAATGGAATAGGCTCTATTTTGATCTCTACTGCACAGATGAAGAATCTGAAGCTCTTTAGAGCTGAAAGCCACACACTTAGATCCAGAGCCTGGTTCCATGTTGCCCACAGTTTCTGTGAATCACCTCTGTGTCCTCCCCAGTGCCTGAAAGGTGCTTTATCCAGAGCAGACACTGACTGGCGGTTGACTGGGCTGCCGGGGCCGATCGGACAGAATGAAGCTTCCATCCTGCCTTCTGGCAGAACCAGGTTCTCTGCCAGAAAGTGAGAGTCAGGATGCCCTCAGGAGAGTGCTGTTAAAAAGCCTTCCCCATGTTCCAGAATCCCAGGCAGCCTTTCAATGCAGCCCCTGCCTTATTAACATTTACCAAGTTGCCGCAGCAGCTGAGAACTGGGGAGCAGCAGTTAAAATCACACCCTCTTGGGGATATATGATACAGCCTCTGTGTGTCTGATGCTGGTCTTTAAAGTCAGTTCCACCAACACCATCCAATTAGAGGTTCGCAGCTCAAATAGGAAAAAGTTAATGCAAACAAACAGCTCTCAGGATGTAGATTTGTCTCCAATGCTGAGAGCTAAATGCATAATAAATACTGTGGGTTTTTAATACCAAACATTTATTTAACAAAGATTTATCTGGTGTCTTCTTTGAGGCAGGCACTCTGCCAAGCCCTGGGGGTACAACAGTCAGTGAGAGTCCCTCCCAGCCCTAAAGGAACTCAAAAAAGCTGTTCCCTTTACTATTTATCAGAGAAGAAAGCTAGTGTCTGGGAGATTCATTTCCTCAGTTCTTCCTCGGAGAGTCCACGCCAATTGTAAACACAAAATCAGCTTGCTCACATCACTAAAGAGTGCAGGTTGCAGACATCATACTGGACCCTGTGGAAAGGAAGGGAAAAGGAAAGGATTCCCACATGCCGAAATTCTTTTCCAGGAAGATCTGTTACGAATTATGTATCAGCGAGAGCCAAAGTCAACGAAACTTGTTACTTAAACATTACCTACCTGATCTGTAGGTAGAAGTAGGACTAATGTAAAGAAAAGGCAAGAGAACTGAAATGTTAAATCAAGCTATATTCAGAGACTGCAATATGCTGATTAGCCCTGAGCTCCTGTTCTACAGGAGGACACCTGTAGAACAAAGGACTGCTAACAACCCATTTCCCCACACCGTGAAGGGAAAACAGGAAAACAGTCTTTAAGTCATGCCCTACACAAAATAAAATCATTCCTTCCCTACAGCTACCAAGGGAACCTATGGATCAAAGGCTGGGAATTGCCAGCAGGCCTTTCGCACTACATCTTCTTACCTTTCTCCCTACACTCTTCTGCTTCCACTGTATGTCCATACTATCAAAGGAAAATGGGTGAAGTTTTTAAACTGTAATTGATAGAAACTAAGAATGATGTATAAACTGAATTCCCTGAACACTCAAGGTTCCTCTCAGGGTCTTTTTCTCTGTCCATCTCACTGTCACTGTGTGTGTCTCTCTCTGGGCCCCTGTGAGTTCCTCTCAGTCTCTGTCACTCTCCGCCTCTGAGAGGAGACCAAGCTCTGTGCAGCGTTCCCCCTTCTCTAGTAAACTTTTTTTAGACTCTTAACTCTGGCAGGCATTTGAATTCTTTCTCGTGCTCAACCAAGAACCTTTACTCTCTTGGTGCAGGGCCTGAGCTCCTCCCAACTCACAGATATTTGCCCTGTCCCGCATCAGGACAAAAGGTGTTTCTGAAAGTACAGCTTTGGAGGACTGGCACATTTGCAGGCTGATGCTTACTGTATTTTAGACTCCGCAAGTGTCAGGGCCGCTGAGGCGATCACCCGCATTTGCCAAACCCGTGGAACGAGTCTATAGTCAGACTGACTGGCATTAAGGCTGAGTCACTTACCTCCCATGTATCAACCTTAAAACAAACTGGTTTGGTTATTTTTATTCCTTAAGCTCATGTGTGAATTCAGAGTACAACTCTGAATGCTCGCAGGTCTGTCAGCTAATGTCTTATTTCAGTTAGGGGAAGCAAGTTCTTGGAACTTGACAAAGAGTAAAGTAGGCTGCCTGCTTGATGTTGTGAGGTGGCTTAGGGCTCTGTTCTCTTGCCAAACTGGTATCAAAACACACACCCCTCCACACACCGTGAATTTGTTTCCTGGGGAAGCATCTGCTGCGCGTTCCCAGTTGCTCACACATTCCTGAGCAGTTGCAAATCAGTTCTCCGCCATTACAGCTATTTTGGTCTGATTACTAAATGGGGCACAGGAAGTCAATGCTAAACTCCCACGCTTCCTGTGACTCTGACCCAGGGGTTCTCAACCTTCAGGACCTTTGAAGGCTTCTGATGCATAGACTCCCACCCCAGATCAAAATCTTTGAGAATGGATGTTTGGGTGTTCCATTTGAAGAATAGCAGATTATGCCACTCCAAAATATGCCACTTTAGTGTAAGGAGCATTTTGAGCCAAAGGCACTAGAGAAACAGCATGTGCAAGAAGGGCATCTGATCCTCCCTCCCCTTTTCTTCCTGAAAACAGGAGAGAATGAAAGATGTCCTCTCTATACCAGGATGAAACATTCTTATCAGATGAGACGTGAATTGAGGCCGAGAATTCTGTACAAACAGACCTTGTCAAAATAACTATTTTCCTTTAGCCCCACCGCCACCACCACAGATGTATTTTAGTTACTTTTTCACAATTACATTTCTTTGTTCAACCTAGCATAAAAGCATCTAGGCTTTGCCACTTTTTTGGGTCTTCATTTCCTTATGAAGGCTCCTGTATCACTTAAAATTTATATTTAAAAAAATTGAATGCTTTTCTCCTGTTAATCTGTCTTATGCCAATTTAATTCTCAGGCCCAGCTGCAGACCCTACCTACTAGAGTAGAGAGAAAATGTTTCTTCCCCTACACAGCTGATTCCAATATCTTACTCTGAGAACTATTGCTCTACATTTCTGTAAGGGCAGTCCCCTGATGTGGGGGTGTATATTTGAAGGGGATCTCCTCTGTCCTGTGTAATCCTTAAAGTTGATCGCACCCAACAAACAACGGAAAAAGTTAAGAAACTCGCTCCTGAACACCCAGAATTGTTTAGATTCGCTTTTTAAAGTGTCTATCACACGCCTGGCCTCCCAGGCTCTGCCATCACCCCTCCCCCGCCCCTGCCAAAAACAGTGGAACATGAGAGCCATCTCCTTACGTATGAGACCATAACAATACCTGGCTCCCAACTACTCACAACCGTGGCATGAAGAAGAGACACGTAATCCTAAGCTCAGAAATCATAGAAGGCTCTAAAGAAAATCAAATGAGATATGAAACCACTCAAGCTCCCACGTCGGATGTTTACTCAGCTCGACAGGCTCTGAATTCCCATACACGTTTTTGCCTTCTGTCTTTCTCACTTTCTCCTTTGCGTTGCATTGTATTGTAGCACCCAGCATTTTCAACATATTCCAAATCTACTTTATCAAAGTGCTTTCGCATTCATTATCTCGCCCAGTCTTGGCATTAATGTTACAGGATAGGCGTCATTACCATTCTACAGATGAAGAAACGGGCTCAGCCTGGTTCAAGTCTGCAACAGAGATATTCTATCTTTACCATTTTTATTGGAGTTTGTTACATAAGTAATGTATTAACTGTAGAAAGGATTGATAAACAAAAAATAAAATAAAAATTACTCGACATCTTACCTCCCGAAGATAACTACTTGTTAAAGTTTTGAGAGTGTGTCCTTCTAGTCTTTTTTTCTATGCAATACGGTGAGCACAGACTCTAAAGACTGTCCAGAGTCAAATCACAGCTCTGTAGCTTACTAGCGTATGACTTGGCAGGCTTTTTAAACGCTCTGTGCTTTAGTTTCCTCATCTGTAAAATGGGAGATAATAACGATACCTAAAAGTTAGTGTAAGGATTAAGTCAACATCTTTGAAGTACTCAAAACAATGCCTGGCACATAGAAAGCATTCGATTAAAGCTTTTTTTTTTCTTTTTATAAAAATGGTAATAAATGGTATCTATTACCTAACTTTTTCTTCATTTTTTACTCAATATGTTATGAACATGTTTCTGTGTATATGTATATATACCTACATAATTGTTAACAGCATTTTCTGTCATTAATCTTACCATCCCCCTACTGTTCATTTCTAATTTTTTGCTAGTGTGTGCTAAACTGAACATCTTTATAGATAAATCTTTACATTCTTAAAGAAAATTCTTTTAAATAAATTCCTAGAGGTGAAATTACTAGGGTACATATATAGGCAAGATTTTGATTTACACCCCCACTATCAGGATAAGAGTCAAGTCTCAGGCTTCTGGCTTGAGGATACCATTCTCTCCCCTTATTATTCATGGCTGCTTCTCTCACACTGGACCTGTAAGAGGAATTGGTGGATTTACATAAAAGAAAAATAGTTGAAAGAATTTTAAAAGATTTTTTAAACATCACGTGTTATATATAGCCCTTTTAAGAAATATGCCTGTAGGACAGCCCTTTCTTCATGGGAACTCGATGCTAATAAGGTCTACTTATTCATCACAGCCTCCATAGCTGTCAATTTGGCAGTTAATGAGCAATGAACATCTGGAATTTTCCACTGACTCAAGCAGACCATTGTTTGTCCTCTGGCTGATTGCATGGGTTCGGGAAAAGACTGTGAGTCAAGCTTCCATGTCCCGAGAGCCTGTGTTCTGCCACAGCAGAAAAAAATAGAGATTGTCATAGTTTTAATAGATGATTAAAACTGCTTGGCTTAGTTGACACCATGGTATGACTTCCATTCTTGGGAACAGAAGGCACCAAGGAAGTCTCCATTAAACCTACCGCTTCTAAGGCATGGGGAGATAAAGCAACTCACTCAAGGACATTCTGATCTCTTGACACCAGTTCACCATGGCTAAATTTTCATACCATCTTCTTGCCTTTAACTGGTGTATCTTTATTTTATTTTGTTATAACTGTTACCTTGTGCAATTCAAAGGTATGACCTCTTGTTCGTTAGATAATAGCAGTAAGCATTGAGTACTTTACTATGAGCAAGACACTGTACTAAGCAATTTGTATGTATTACCTTATTTAATTCTTACCATAAGCCTCCTGAGGTCAATAGCATTATTATCCCAATATAACAGATGAGAAAACTGAGGCTCAGAGAGGTAGGTATGTGATTTGCCCAAAGTCACACACAGAGAACTCAAACCTGGGTTGGTGTGATACCAAAACTTCTGCTCTTGGCCACTCTGCCACACTGGCATAGTCTTCAGGGTTCATACACCTATGAAGTGCCAGAATACAGCTTGCTCTGCGTCCAGGCTCTCACCATCCAGTAAACGTCACACATATTTTTAATGCCTTTTAGAAAGGAAGCAAAGAAAACTAGAGTATTTATATTCTCCCATATGTGGGGTATTTTCAAAAGGATCTTTTTCACAAGCTTGGTTCCTGAAATAAAAGTATACCGCTGAGAGGCAGAAGCTGAGGGAGCTTTACAGTAGCCAGCTTAAGGAAGAGCTTTGCCTGCCGTGAAGAAATGGCAGCTTGGTAAGCTCATGAGGTGGAGTCGAAGAACCCCTAAAAGAGCCCATAAGAGAAAGAGGGAGCTTTCGAATGTCATCTCACCAGGAAAACACGAAGCCATCTGACAAGAGTTCTGCTCCGGAAACTTCCTTAATCTCTTTCACTTTCTTCTTCCCTGATTGCAACCCCAGAGATGTAAAAACTACAGTCAGCAAGCTGCGAAAGGAAGAATAAGGAAGGACAGAGCATTCAACTCTCAAGTTCAGAATTCTGATTATTACTTGGACTGGCCAATTTTAATTACTGAATTGAAACTGAGTCTAAATTTTAAAGTAACAACGGAATTATATTACCCAAAAGAAAAGATAATAATGAAAATAAAAATTGGTATAGCACAGACACCATCCAATCAGACATTTGACTGTTAAAACTAGACAACCAGTAGGACCATCTGGAGCATACCAGCCAAACGTTGGGCCTGCCTAAGAGTAAGGAAAAAGGTTACCTTCTCACCCTCTTCATCCACTGTCTGGAGAACCATCAACCTTGAGCAGATTTAAAAGAAGAATAAGTTTATACACAATAACAGACCACCAAATATATGAAGTCAAAATTGATAGAATTGGAGGGAGAAATAAACATTTCTAGAATAACAGTTGGAGGCTTCAAGACCCAACTCTCAATCACGGATAGAACAACCAGACAGAAGATAAGTAAGGAAATAGGGGATTTGAACAACACAACAAACCAATCAGATCTAATAGGCATATATAGGACACTACCCAACAACAACAAAATACACATTCTTCTCAAGTACACATGGGACACTCTCT
>NW_011888817.1:3347839-3380490 GCF_000151845.1 Pteropus vampyrus | reverse complement strand
TATCCCAATATAACAGATGAGAAAACTGAGGCTCAGAGAGGTAGGTATGTGATTTGCCCAAAGTCACACACAGAGAACTCAAACCTGGGTTGGTGTGATACCAAAACCTCTGCTCTTGGCCACTCTGCCACACTGGCATAGTCTTCAGGGTTCATACACCTATGAAGTGCCAGAATACAGCTTGCTCTGCGTCCAGGCTCTCACCATCCAGTAAACGTCACACATATTTTTAATGCCTTTTAGAAAGGAAGCAAAGAAAACTAGAGTATTTATATTCTCCCATATGTGGGGTATTTTCAAAAGGATCTTTTTCACAAGCTTGGTTCCTGAAATAAAAGTATACTGCTGAGAGGCAGAAGCTGAGGGAGCTTTACAGTAGCCAGCTTAAGGAAGAGCTTTGCCTGCCGTGAAGAAATGGCAGCTTGGTAAGCTCATGAGGTGGAGTCGAAGAACCCCTAAAAGAGCCCATAAGAGAAAGAGGGAGCTTTCGAATGTCATCTCACCAGGAAAACACGAAGCCATCTGACAAGAGTTCTGCTCCGGAAACTTCCTTAATCTCTTTCACTTTCTTCTTCCCTGATTGCAACCCCAGAGATGTAAAAACTACAGTCAGCAAGCTGCGAAAGGAAGAATAAGGAAGGACAGAGCATTCAACTCTCAAGTTCAGAATTCTGATTATTACTTGGACTGGCCAATTTTAATTACTGAATTGAAACTGAGTCTAAATTTTAAAGTAACAACGGAATTATATTACCCAAAAGAAAAGATAATAATGAAAATAAAAATTGGTATAGCACAGACACCATCCAATCAGACATTTGACTGTTAAAACTAGA
The DNA here is from genome assembly GCF_000151845.1 of Pteropus vampyrus. Lineage (NCBI taxonomy): Eukaryota > Metazoa > Chordata > Mammalia > Chiroptera > Pteropodidae > Pteropus > Pteropus vampyrus. The sequence goes on along the minus strand of NW_011888817.1, from coordinate 3,379,654 downwards.
CAACCAGTAGGACCATCTGGAGCATACCAGCCAAACGTTGGGCCTGCCTAAGAGTAAGGAAAAAGGTTACCTTCTCACCCTCTTCATCCACTGTCTGGAGAACCATCAACCTTGAGCAGATTTAAAAGAAGAATAAGTTTATACACAATAACAGACCACCAAATATATGAAGTCAAAATTGATAGAATTGGAGGGAGAAATAAACATTTCTAGAATAACAGTTGGAGGCTTCAAGACCCAACTCTCAATCACGGATAGAACAACCAGACAGAAGATAAGTAAGGAAATAGGGGATTTGAACAACACAACAAACCAATCAGATCTAATAGGCATATATAGGACACTACCCAACAACAACAAAATACACATTCTTCTCAAGTACACATGGGACACTCTCTAAGACCATATTTTAGGCCGTGAATTGCCTCAATAGATTTAAAAATATAGATATTATTTAAAGTATCTTCCCAACCACAACAGGGTGAAGTTACAAATCAAAAACAAAAGGAAAACAGGAAAATTCACAAAATTGTAGACATCAAATAACACACTTTTAAAAAACCAGTGGGTCAAAGAATAAATCACAAAATGAGAAAATACTTAGAGATGAATGAAAATGAAAGCACAACATACCAAAACTTACGGGTCTCAGCGAAAGCAGTGCTAATGGGGAAATTTACAGGTATAAACACATCAAAAATTAAGAACAATCTCAAAACAACCTAACTTAAAACTTAAGAAACTAGAAAATGAAGAGGCTTGTCAGGGGTCCTGAGCCTGAGGACTCAGCTAAGCTGTACTCAGCTTCCTGACCTACAGAAGTTATGGGATAATAAATGTTTGCCTTTTAAGCTGCTATATTTGCGGATAATTTGTTACTCATAAATAAGTAATACAGCTGTTGCTATTTTTATAAAAATGGTTTAATATTGAACATACTATTTTGTAATCTTTTTTTACAAAAAAGATTGACAACATATTTCAACATTTATCCATAACAAAAGACACTTCTCTTAAAAAGCTTTGATTTTTAAAAGCCATAATATGGATGCATAATTTAGTTATGTGGGGCTATGCCTTTTCCATACATGCATTTATTCAAATAACTTGTAAAGATGGATGCATACATCCAGTCAAAAAAATGGATTGGCATATGGGTAGCTATACTGAGATTTTATACTGGGCTTCCATTAAGGAAAGCCCTTGTGTACAGAGCCTATAACTCTTGTGTCAATTCTTGAAAAGAAAGGACTAAAGGGAGGGCTGAGGTGTTAGTTTTGTCAAGGTCTTACCAGATAAAGGGCTGCCAAATACCCTGAGCCACAGTATTTGGTGGCACTTATGTGCCCAGTGCCTGCTCCAGAGTCCTGCGAATGGAGGTAACCGTCACATTGTGGTAAAGTACACATCGCAAGACTATTAGATACCCCAGTTGATCTCTATTTCATTTCTATTAGAGTTTAGGGACATACAAGCAAATATATTACATACTAGGTCAAGCGAGAGAGACCCTGACTCTGGGCCCCACAATTTAAAGGACCCCACATCACGACCACACATAAAATAAATTTATTGAATGAGAGAAAAAATGAAATATCAAAGTCAAATTATAAAAAAATACCTGTTAAGAATGAAATACACAGTCAGGTGAGTATTATCCTATCTCAAAATGAATGAATGCAGGAATGAAAACCAGAATGTCTAAATAAACCTAACTCTGCCAGCTGCAGGAGTTGCATGACTGGCCACATGGGTTGCTCTGTATGGCAAGAACACACGGGTATTTTTGACACTCGGCGCCAGCACAACACAACCCTCTGCAACCACTCTTAGGACTAACACCATCTGGGCCCCAGGGAAATGCTTCTCCACATCTCTTATCCCAAGAACTCAAAACAAAAGGTAACTATATGAGGATTTGTGGCTGATTTTGTCCTTATAAGTGTAAATTTGATAAGGTATGAAGACAGAATAGCTCTTATTTAAATGTTTGTTGATTTGACCCATTCAAATGCTTAGCCATTTGTAGTCTTCATTTGTACCCTTGCTTCAGGCCCCACGAATGTCAGGCACAGACCTCAACAAGGGTAATGGTATGTAGAAAAAAAAAGATCCATCTTTATTTTACTTCTTTTTTCTATTTATTTATTTATTTGTGTATTCATTGTGGTAAAGTACACATCACGGAAAGTTTACCGATATAACCATTTTTAAATGTACAGTTCCGTGATTAAGTTCATTCTTATTATTGTACACCTCACACCACCATCCATCTCCAGAACTCTTCTTCTTATAAAATTGAAACTCTATGTCTATTAAAGAATAACTCCCCATTTCCCCTCCCCCCAGCTCTAGGTAACCATCATTCTATTTTCTGTCTCTATGATTTTGACTACTCAAGTCATTTCTTATAAGCAAAATCATACGACATTTATCTTTCGGTAACTGGCTTATTTTATTCAGCATACTATTCTCAAATTTTATCCAGGTTAGAGCATATGTCAAAATTTCCTTCCTTTTTAAGGCGGAATAATATTCCATTGTATGTATATACTACACTTTGCTTATCCATTCATTCGTCAGTGGGCATTTGGGTTGCTTTTATGTTTTAGCTATTCTGAATAATGCTGCTATGAACATGGGTATAACAAGTATCTGTTCAAGACTCCATTTTAAATCAACACAATGAAAAAGCAACCTATTTACAAATTATATATCTAATTGTATACACCCAAGTGGAATTGCTTGATCGTATGGTAATTCTATTTTTAATTTTCAGGAGCCACCATGTTTTCCACAGTAGATTGTCTGTACCAATCTACATTCCCACCAACAATGCACAGGGTTCCAATTTCTTCACATCCTTGCTAACAATTTTTATTGTCTATTTTTTAAATAGTAGCCATTCTAATGGGTGCGAGGTGGTAGGTACCTGGTTCTGATGTGTAGTATTACCCTAATAACTAGTGATATTGAGCATCTTTTCATATGCTTATTGGCTATTTGTATATCATCTTTGGAGAAATGTCTATTCTAGTCCTTTGCCCATTTTTGAATTGGGTTGTTTTTCGTCGTTCTTGAGTATTAGCAGTTATTTACTTATTCAAGGTATTAATCCTTATCAGACATATAATTTATAAATATCTTCTCCCATTCTACATGTTACCTTTTCATTCTGTTGATAGTGTCCTTTATTGCACTAAAAATTTTAGTTATCATGAAGTCCTATTCATGTATTTTTTCTTTTGTTTTCTGTGCCTCTGGTGTCATAATCTAGCAAATCATTCCTAAATCTAATGTGGTGAAGCTTTTGTTCCAAGTATTTCTTCTGAGTTTTAGCTCTTAGGTTTAGGTCTTTGATCCAGTTGGGGTTATTTTTGTATTTGGTATAAGATGAGAGTCCAGCTTCATTCTTTTGAATGTGGGTGCCCAGTTTTCCCAGCACTATTTGTTAAAGACTGTCCTTTCTCCATTGGATGGTCTTGGCACCCTTATGGAAGATCATTTGACCACATACGCAAGTGTTTATTTTGAGCTCTCTATTCTGTTCCACTGATCTGTATGTCTATCTTTATGCCAGTATCACATTGTTTTGATTACAGTAAATCTGTAATAAGTTTTGAAGTATGAGACCTCCAACCTTTTCTTCTGTTTTCAAGATTGTTTTGGCTATTCAAGGTCTGTAACATCTCAACACTTTTGCTACATTCTGTTTGTTGGAAGTTAGTCATTGAGTCCAACTCACAATCAAGAAGAGATTACACAAAAGGTATGAATGCCAGGAGGCAGGGATTACTGAGAGCCATTTTAGGGGCTGCCTACTGCAATGGCTAACACTTATTGAGGACTTAATATACCAAACTATATGTATCTGTACTCATTTAATCCTGCCAGTAACCCTGGGAATCTGTAACCACTATTGTACCTAGTTTGTAATACAGGGAATTGAGGTTTGAATAGATTAAACTATTTATCTATGGCTCCCCAGCTACAAAATGACAGAGCTGATATTCAAACTCAGCCCATGCAGTTCCAAAGGTGTGTTTTTAACCCTTGTACTATTCATACACACTTGCCTGCTTCAACATCTCAGATGCATGTGAAATGTTATCGGTTATAATTTGGAGCTTAGGTTTCTGATTGGCCAAAGTCTCAGATGACTGCTCGTGAATAGAAAAATGAGCTCTTTCAGCTGTATTTAGCCCTAGTCAAATGAATTTGAGAAATCCTTCTATTTTGGTTCAAGGCCAACTTGTTATGGAAGTTTGATACTTACTATGGAAAAGGAAGGACAAATCCCCTCACTGACACAAACATGCTGAAGAATTTCCCTTCTTGCTACACTGGATACTGTGTGGGTTTCTCCAGGCTTCTATTAGAAGGCCTCAGCTTTGGAGAAGCTTCTGCACCTAATTTAATGGGCAGCTGCCTCACAACATCGAATTTCTCTCCAACTTCCCGAGAATTTCTGGGTCAGTTCACTCACAAAAGAACTCTGTGAAAACAAGTTTCCACAGAACTTCTTGGGCCGAGAGAGTTCTGCTTTCAAATAACTTCACCCCCACCTCCTCCCCAGTCAGACTCTGCCCCTTGTGCTCAAAGGCCTCCTCCCCACCCTGAGGAACGTGTCAGGGAGTGTCTGATGGAGTCATAAAGACTCGGCTGCTGCTTTTTTCCCTTCTTTCCAGACCACATCCGCCAACTCTCAGAAAGAAAATGTTGGGTTGAGTTTTCAAGCCCAGGATAGAAAGCTAGGTTTAGAAGTGTTTCAGGAACGTTGAGAATGTTTTTAAATGTGTTTTAAAAGGTCTTCTTGTTTTCATTACATTTTTATGAACAGATAGAATTGCCTTAGTGCTTCAGCTTAAAGGCTCTGGGCCCCACAATTTAAAGGACCCCACATCACGACCACACATAAAATAAATTTATTGAATGAGAGAAAAAATGAAATATCAAGGTCAAATTATAAAAAAATACCTGTTAAGAATGAAATACACAGTCAGGTGAGTATTATCCTATCTCAAAATGAATGAATGCAGGAATGAAAACCAGAATGTCTAAATAAACCTAACTCTGCCAGCTGCAGGAGTTGCATGACTGGCCACATGGGTTGCTCTGTATGGCAAGAACACACGGGTATTTTTGACACTCGGCGCCAGCACATCACAACCCTCTGCAACCACTCTTAGGACTAACACCATCTGGGCCCCAGGGAAATGCTTCTCCACATCTCTTATCCCAAGAACTCAAAACAAAAGGTAACTATATGAGGATTTGTGGCTGATTTTGTCCTTATAAGTGTAAATTTGATAAGGTATGAAGATAGAATAGCTCTTATTTAAATGTTTGTTGATTTGACCCATTCAAATGCTTAGCCATTTGTAGTCTTCATTTGTACCCTTGCTTCAGGCCCCACGAATGTCAGGCACAGACCTCAACAAGGGTAATGGTATGTAGAAAAAAAAGATCCATCTTTATTTTACTTCTTTTTTCTATTTATTTATTTGTGTATTCATTGTGGTAAAGTACACATCACAGAAAGTTTACCGATATAACCATTTTTAAATGTACAGTTCCGTGATTAAGTTCATTCTTATTATTGTGCAACTATCACCACTGTCCATCTCCAGAACTCTTCTTCTTATAAAATTGAAACTCTATGCCTATTAAAGAATAACTCCCCATTTCCCCTCCCCCCAGCTCTAGGTAACCATCATTCTATTTTCTGTCTCTATGATTTTGACTACTCAAGTCATTTCTTATAAGCAAAATCATATGACATTTATCTTTTGGTAACTGGCTTATTTTATTCAGCATACTATTCTCAAATTTTATCCAGGTTAGAGCATATGTCAAAATTTCCTTCCTTTTTAAGGCGGAATAATATTCCATTGTATGTATATACTACACTTTGCTTATCCATTCATTCGTCAGTGGGCATTTGGGTTGCTTTTATGTTTTAGCTATTCTGAATAATGCTGCTATGAACATGGGTATAACAAGTATCTGTTCAAGACTCCATTTTAAATCAACACAATGAAAAAGCAACCTATTTACAAATTATATATCTAATTGTATACACCCAAGTGGAATTGCTTGATCGTATGGTAATTCTATTTTTAATTTTCAGGAGCCACCATGTTTTCCACAGTAGATTGTCTGTACCAATCTACATTCCCACCAACAATGCACAGGGTTCCAATTTCTTCACATCCTTGCTAACAATTTTTATTGTCTATTTTTTAAATAGTAGCCATTCTAATGGGTGCGAGGTGGTAGGTACCTGGTTCTGATGTGTAGTATTACCCTAATAACTAGTGATATTGAGCATCTTTTCATATGCTTATTGGCTATTTGTATATCATCTTTGGAGAAATGTCTATTCTAGTCCTTTGCCCATTTTTGAATTGGGTTGTTTTTCGTCGTTCTTGAGTATTAGCAGTTATTTACTTATTCAAGGTATTAATCCTTATCAGACATATAATTTATAAATATCTTCTCCCATTCTACATGTTACCTTTTCATTCTGTTGATAGTGTCCTTTATTGCACTAAAAATTTTAGTTATCATGAAGTCCTATTCATGTATTTTTTCTTTTGTTTTCTGTGCCTCTGGTGTCATAATCTAGCAAATCATTCCTAAATCTAATGTGGTGAAGCTTTTGTTCCAAGTATTTCTTCTGAGTTTTAGCTCTTAGGTTTAGGTCTTTGATCCAGTTGGGGTTATTTTTGTATTTGGTATAAGATGAGAGTCCAGCTTCATTCTTTTGAATGTGGGTGCCCAGTTTTCCCAGCACTATTTGTTAAAGACTGTCCTTTCTCCATTGGATGGTCTTGGCACCCTTATGGAAGATCATTTGACCACATACGCAAGTGTTTATTTTGAGCTCTCTATTCTGTTCCACTGATCTGTATGTCTATCTTTATGCCAGTATCACATTGTTTTGATTACAGTAAATCTGTAATAAGTTTTGAAGTATGAGACCTCCAACCTTTTCTTCTGTTTTCAAGATTGTTTTGGCTATTCAAGGTCTGTAACATCTCAACACTTTTGCTACATTCTGTTTGTTGGAAGTTAGTCATTGAGTCCAACTCACAATCAAGAAGAGATTACACAAAAGGTATGAATGCCAGGAGGCAGGGATTACTGAGAGCCATTTTAGGGGCTGCCTACTGCAATGGCTAACACTTATTGAGGACTTAATATACCAAACTATATGTATCTGTACTCATTTAATCCTGCCAGTAACCCTGGGAATCTGTAACCACTATTGTACCTAGTTTGTAATACAGGGAATTGAGGTTTGAATAGATTAAACTATTTATCTATGGCTCCCCAGCTACAAAATGACAGAGCTGATATTCAAACTCAGCCCATGCAGTTCCAAAGGTGTGTTTTTAACCCTTGTACTATTCATACACACTTGCCTGCTTCAACATCTCAGATGCATGTGAAATGTTATCGGTTATAATTTGGAGCTTAGGTTTCTGATTGGCCAAAGTCTCAGATGACTGCTCGTGAATAGAAAAATGAGCTCTTTCAGCTGTATTTAGCCCTAGTCAAATGAATTTGAGAAATCCTTCTATTTTGGTTCAAGGCCAACTTGTTATGGAAGTTTGATACTTACTATGGAAAAGGAAGGACAAATCCCCTCACTGACACAAACATGCTGAAGAATTTCCCTTCTTGCTACACTGGATACTGTGTGGGTTTCTCCAGGCTTCTATTAGAAGGCCTCAGCTTTGGAGAAGCTTCTGCACCTAATTTAATGGGCAGCTGCCTCACAACATCGAATTTCTCTCCAACTTCCCGAGAATTTCTGGGTCAGTTCACTCACAAAAGAACTCTGTGAAAACAAGTTTCCACAGAACTTCTTGGGCCGAGAGAGTTCTGCTTTCAAATAACTTCACCCCCACCTCCTCCCCAGTCAGACTCTGCCCCTTGTGCTCAAAGGCCTCCTCCCCACCCTGAGGAACGTGTCAGGGAGTGTCTGATGGAGTCATAAAGACTCGGCTGCTGCTTTTTTCCCTTCTTTCAAGACCACATCCGCCAACTCTCAGAAAGAAAATGTTGGGTTGAGTTTTCAAGCCCAGGATAGAAAGCTAGGTTTAGAAGTGTTTCAGGAACGTTGAGAATGTTTTTAAATGTGTTTTAAAAGGTCTTCTTGTTTTCATTACATTTTTATGAACAGATAGAATTGCCTTAGTGCTTCAGCTTAAAGGAGGAACCCACTCCACCCACATTTTTTTTCCTTCAGAGCCGCAACTTAGTCCTTGGAGTTGGGTCGGATGCCGTGCAGGTACAGAGGTGAATTAAGATATGGGTCCCGCCTTTAAGGAACTTTGATTATAGGATCCAGAAACACTGTGTACACTATAATGCAGAACATGCAAGTGCCACAAGGGAGCTGCAAATTGCTATAAAAAGGTTTCTCCCCTTTGCACAGGGCACTAGTGTGGTTTACAGAAGGCCTTTCACGTACAAGCCCTCCTTGAGTTACACTCCACCCACGCTAATAACAGCAAAGAGCTAGACAGCCTCGCTTGGAATCCCAACTGTGCCACTCCCAGATACACATCTTGGGCACCTTACTTAAGATCTATGGGTCAGTTTCCTCCTTGGTAAAATGGAAACAATAATATCCTCTGTCTCATTGGGTGGTTGTGCGGATAAGTGAAGTTCCAAGGGCTTAGCATGTAGAGCATTTAATAAATGTTAGCAGTTGCAGTATTTCTGTTTTATAAACGAGGAGGCTGAGATTTAACTAGTCAAACTGACTTGCTCGGAATCATTCAACTAGTAGACGATGGGGCAGAGCTTAAACCCGACTCCAAGTCCAATGCTCTATCTATTACCCAACAGCCCGAAAGCTGTGGGAGTCCAGAAAGGGAAAATGCGTGGGAATGGAGGTAGTGGAAATCCAGGAGGTTTCCTAAAACAGCGGGGAATGGAAATTGCTCTTGAGCTCCAGTATCTGAAAGCCTTCATCTAAACATTACTCAATCCCATGGTACATCCTCTTAGATAAATTAGTGCAATTTCTTTCTTCGTGTGGCACATTCAACTGCTTTTAATTCTCTTTCCTCTGTGTTTTCAAACACACTCTACAAACTTCTATTATACTACTCATCATAGGGTATTTGGCTTGCCTGCTGCTCCAGTTACTGCTAGAATAAATCACCTCAAAGCTTAGTGGTTTAAAGCAACAGCAATCATTTTATTGTCTCTCAAAGTTTCTGTGGGTCAGGAATTTGGGAAGGACTGGCTGAGCAGTCTGACGTGGGGTCTCCCATGCGGTTGCTGGTAGTGGATGGTGAATAGAGCTTGAGCAGCTGTGAGCTGGCTGGGCATCTCTCTGCCTTCATGTACTCTCCCAGCCTCTCCATGTGGTCTCTCCAAAGCCAAGTTTGGGCTTCCTCGCGGCATGGCCACTTTAGGGCAGTCAGATTCTTTACATGGTAACTGAAGGCTTCAAGAGCAAGTATTCCTAGACTTGAAAGTCACATAGCGTCACTTCTGGCATACTCTTTCAGTTAAAATAATCACAAAAGTCTTCTTACTTTCAAGAGGAAGTGACGTAGACCTGACCTCTCCATGGTAGAAGTGATACAGATAAGAGACTTTTATTAAAGTCCTATTTGGGAAATACGATCTGTGAGACTTGATTTTGTGTCTGCTTTTCCTGATGGAACACTCACCCATTCAATCGCTCATGTATGCGTCTGTTGACTCATCGAACATTTATTGAATGCCTACTGTGTGCCAAGCACAAAGCTAGGCCTTTATATATATAACTTCACCTAATTTCATGTCAACCTTTTGAAGTAAATGCATTATCTCCATTTAACGAGTGAGGAAACTAAGGCTCAGAATGGTGCAGTGGTTTCCTAGTCACACAAATGGATGTAAAAGCCATGATCTGAACCCAAAACTACTCATTCTAGAGCCAATGCCATTCCTTACGCCAGGCTACACTCCCAACTTCCCCACAATCTGGTCGCCTCGAAGGCTTGGAGAACCTCCTTGCCCTCCATTCCCCCAAAGCAGGTCGGCGGCTGGGGAAACTAATGAGGGAGACATTGTCCAAGGCCAGTGGGAAGGAACCCCAAGTCCTGTGCCAGCCACGAAACTTACATTTGCGTTCGCAGAGGTTCTGGCCACACAGCACAGGGTTGGAATTCATGCCCATGTGGATTCAGCTATTCACACATGGCAAATAGGGGTTTTGTTTGTTTTTTATGCCAACTTCATTCAACAGCAGCAGCCTGGAGTGCTGCACTGAGGAGACTGGTGAGCATCTGCAGGAATTGAGGCCTCGGTCCACTAGTCCTCTCTACCAGGGGCGTGTCCCGGGGCGTGTCAGCGCTCAGCTCTTCCGTCACTTGCACAATCTTATGTTAGGCTTCTCTCGCATGGGAGGACACTAGGATGTAAAAATCTTAGGGCTAACGATTTTTTCTCTTTTGTTCACTACTGAGTCCACAGCACCTAGAACAGTGCCTAACAGGAATTAGGATCTCAATAAACATTTGCTGAATGAACAAAACAGTCATGGTACAGAGGTTAAATGGATTGACTCCAAAGGGGTCACAGTCCTGGGTATGAATTTCAGCTCTGCCTCTTGCTGGCTGGACAACGTTGGGTAGGTTACTTTATTTAATCTCTCTGAGGCTCAGCTACTTTACTTATTCATTTAGTCATTCAACAAACATCAGTTAAATACCTAATATGTACCAAACACAGTTCTAGGCACCAGAGAAGTAGAAGTGATCAAAACAGACATAGATCCTTGCACTTATGGGTTTTATATTTTAGGGAGGAGAAACAGACCAATGAACAAATGAGTGAAAGATATAGTGGGTGTCAGATGACAAGGCTTTGAAGAAACAAAGTGAGGCTGGGAGGCAGGACATTCTTGGGTGAGGTAGGCTGAGATATGCCTCCTGGTCTATAAGATCATATGAAGATTAGAATCCAGGGCACAAAGAATGGTGGACCTGGTCTTATTTAAAGCACTTGAAGCTCCTTCTTCCTCCTTAGGGAATACCATGTTATATTATATTACCATATGTAATATAATATGGTTATATGATCCTTACTGCTAAGCGATGGGAGAATTAAATGAGGAAATATTTGTGAAAAGCTTAGCTCTGTGCCTGGTAGATGGTGAGGGCTCAATACATGGACATTGTTATAATTTCCCTTTCATTTATTCAATGGATATTTACGAAATACCTACAGAAAGTCAGGTCCATCCCACCCTCAAATTTCACAGAAGCATATAAGTCTCAGACTCGCTCAAGATTATACACCCAGCATGAGGCAGAGCAGAACTAGAACTTGGTCCCTGATCTGGTCTTGGTTCCACTATTGCCTTTTCATCCATCCAAGTAGTCCCCACCACCCCTTACTTGTTGACTGTTTCTCCTGTCCTCTCATGGGTCCTGCAAGCTATTGCTAAAGAAAAAATTATTCATGACAATTATTAAAGATGGTAAGACTTTATTTTGGAAGGGCCATCACGATAGGTGTAGAGACCCCCGTGGTGAAGTTTTGCAGTGGGAGACAGATCAGACTCAACTCCAAATACAGCATGGGCAATCGGGAATTTATAGCCAGTGGGGGTCAGAGTATGGAAAATCAGTTAAGAGAAAACATCAGGGGTGAGGGGGATTCTGGCTAAGCTGACCTACCAGGGTTTCTGCTGAAGGCAGGCCGGGGTGATCAGACATCATCTGGGAGTTGGGAGTGGGGAATGAGGAACCTGATTAGATATATAAGGTGATCAGATATTAAAAATGGGGGAGTCTAGCTAAACCAACCTATCAGGATTCTTGCTAAAACTGGACAATGCAGAGAAAAACATGGAAATCCAAACGTCGAAGCCTCATGGAAAAGCTCAAGGTAGCCTGAGTAGAGTTTGGTCAAAGAGAGAATCTTTGTCCCTATTCAGTTACAATTTAGGTACAGCACAGGGAATATAGTCAATAATATCAAAATAACTTTGTATGGCGACAGAGGGTTACTAAAGTAGTGTGGTGATCAATCTTAAGGTATATCTTGTTGAATCACTTGTACACCTGAAACTAATATAATATCGTATGTCAACTATAATTTAAATAAATAAATAAAACCACACACTATATAGTTCAGTCAACTTCTTTTTCTTGAAAGGTTCAAGATAAACCTATCCACAGCGTCTCTCGAGCCAACTCTGGGTCAGGAGTGTTCAGTCAGTTGGACACTTTGGCATCTGCTCAGAGTGGAAACTGCAGTTGCTGACCCAAACCCAGGGTTGCTCAATCGCGGGGAATCCAGCCAGTCCGGGAGCAGGAAGCTCCCCGCTGATGACCTGGTTCCCTTGACCCTTGCGGTTGGGACCTTAGAGACCAGCTCCTCTTTGTTTAGGGAATAGTTTTTCCTGCCCCTCCCCTGCCTTCGGCCTCATAATGCTCCCCAGCCCTCACTCTCTTTGCCCTCCCTCCACTTGTCTAATTCTTTCCTAATTGGGGAGTGGATGAAAGGTTCTCCTTCCCCTCCTCCTCCCCAACACTTTCTTTTCAGGTTCTTTGTTCTCTGTGCCTTGCTGATCACTCCAGTTCAGCACCTGGCCCCTGAATGGGTCTTCTGTCTTTTTGATTCCAACGTAATCCCAAGCACCGTTCTAAACACATAAATACCTACCAGCTAATTGACAGATATGGTCATTTAAGGAAAAACAACAACAATAACAACAACAACAGACTGAGAAGTGGGACTCGTGACAAATTAGAAAAGATTTCCTGTAGGAGGAAGGATTCAGGTAGGCCTTGAAGGAGTCAAGATCAAATAGCTAAGCAAGAGAAAGAGGCTGGTATAACCGAAGATATGGAGGCAGAAATATGCAGGCAAATTAGAATTCCAGACCTAGGCAGGAGGCCCTGTAACAAGTGTTTTTCAGATTTCAGTTTGCAGCCCATTGGTGGGCGATAGAAATTATTTTTTTGGCTACCAATAGCATTTTTTAAAATGAAACAGTAGATTAGAAAAGAATAAAATAAGAGCATATATCCATATAGTAAGAATTATTACCGTTTCATCAAACTGATGTTGCAATTTTGTAAGCCTTATATAAAATAAGTATTATAAATATACTGGTTCATAATGTAAAATGAATTTTTCATGGATTGCAGTAAAAAAAAGTTTGATAAAAAAACATTTATGTTTTTTTTTAAATTTAAAAACCTCTTATCAAACCCAGCACATGCATTTCACACATGAGGGGCATGGACAGAATTGGAGACTGGACACCAACCTTCTGATGCCCAGTGCTCTTTCTCTACAAGACATCCCACCTTCCTGAGCTAAAGGAACGGGTAGAAATAACCCCTTAAACACTATGGCTCCTATTATTTTCACCATCCCAAGGACCCTCATATGTATTTATCCAACAAATACTTGTTGAGGGCCTACTATGGGTTGGGCCTTTGGGCCAAAAACTGGGATCTTATGGAGTTTACAACAGGAGAGTAACATTTACTGCCTGACATTGGTTTCTCTTGTATTAACTTTTAAATTTTTTGTTCAAATTGGGCGCGTTAAAGAAAAAGTGTTCTGACACTTGTCAAAACAATAAGGAAGACTTTATTCAAGAATATTGCAATGGGGACGAGGGAGGTGGGGCTCAACTCCAAATACAGCAAAGGCAGCTGGGGGTTTGTAGCCAAGAATCAGGATGAGGGAGTCTGTGGACGAAGTTACTGAGAAGAGACATCAAAGATAAGGGGCTTCTTGTTAAAAGAATCTAACAGGATTCTTGCTAAAGGCAGGCCAAGGACTTAAACATCAAAAGAAGAGGATGAGGACTTGACCTGATATCAGGGACAGAACGGCGGGGAACAACTTAGCCTGATTCTTGGCTAAGCCTGGGCTGGGCAGGCCCAAGAAGGAACAGAGGCCAAGATCAAGGCCTCGTTGAGAAGAGGGCGCAGAGGAGCCCTATCTACAGTCCGGTTGGGGAGAGAGCCCTTGTCAGCGACAGTACCTATACCTGTGCTAGTTATCTGGTGTTTACACTTGTCTCTGATATTTATATGGCACTTTTAATTTTTTGCATTTAATTGCTAGGTAATATTAATACAAAGGAAAAACTGAAGTTTGGGAAATTAAGTAAATTGACCAAAGTCACACAGCTGTTCAGTGGCAGAACTGGAAATAGAAGCCCAGGCTTCAGAGCCCAGATACTTAACCACTGTGCTGTGTTGCTTCTCACGGCCAGAACCCAGCTTAAAAATCCAGTCCAATCTTCTGCTACTGAACTGCCTGCCACACTCTTGTTTTGGAGGCCGGATGTTATCTGTCTTTGCCCAATAGTGAGAGCCAAGCCAATTTTTAAATGCTCTTGGGTCCCTGAGCCTGGCAGACTCAGATCTGCCCTCAGCCGCTGCCCACACTGTTATTTATAGAGTTGATTGTTTACTGCTGGAACTGGGCTGTGACCCAGGGGCAAAGACCCGGTAGAAATACCCACGTGCTTGGCCTGAGCACCAGAGCCCAAAGTTTGGCTCCAAACTCAGATTCTATTCATTGACCCTCTAATTCATCTCTTCAACCACCGCTCTGTCCCCTGGCCCTCATAGGCATTAGCGGGGCGGGGAGGAATAATTATTTTCTTCCCGCCTTCTAAGTTCTTCTAGCTGGGCTAATAATCAAATTAACAGAGAGAGATTAGCAGGAGAAAATCAAAATTTTAATTCATGTGTATGGGGAATTCACTGAGCATGAAAATTCCAAAGATGCTGAGGCAACGTTGGGTATATAAGACATTTTGGACTAAGGAGAAAAGAGAGAGCACAGTATCAGATTTTAGAAGTGAGACTGGGGGATTTACAGATACTTAAAGAAGAGCAGAGCATACTGGCAAGCATTGCCTAAAGATTAATTCTTGCTGGGCAACGCAGAACTGATGGGACACAGTGGGCATCAAGCTAACAGGTACCTGCCTGAGGTCCTCTTATTTACCAAACTTAATTCAAATTAGGCTAAGGCAGCATTCTAAGGTTTCCTTCCTGAAGCAGGTTTCTGTCTGAATGACTTGGCCAGGAAAGCGTGGAGGGCCAAACACTGTTCTGAGACTTGTTTCTTAATAAACAGCTCAAAGTCGATATCCCAAAAAGCAGCTTCAGGGTGGCAAATTTTGGGTTCCCTTCACAAGGAAGGGGTGAAGGTCAAAGGTTTTTTCTGAGTTTTTTCTTTCTTAATAATCAACTTAAAATCACTATCCTGCGAGGCGCCATTTTCGGACTGGCCAAACTTTGGTTCCCTTCAGCATGCTGAGTCTTTCAACACCTCAGGCCTTGATGGGGGCAGCCTAGAGAGAAAGACATCAAAAGTTAGCGTGGCTACCTCCCACCCTGCTGTGGGATCCAGGGGCATTTTTGTCTTCTTCCTTATATATTTGTAAATTTCCAAAAGTGTTCGCAATGAGAATTATTACTCTTTTAAAGGGACCCTTTGATGAGTTTACTGTTTCAAGCAGAATCCTTCAGTCATTGTGTAACTGCTTCATTGATGGATTAAGTTTCCTTTATCTCTCTCTCTTTTTTTTTTGTTTTCCACATCCCCCTTCACCACAGGGAACCCCTCTCAGGCACCTGTTGTGTCACTAAGTATCCTTGACTTTAAATATATCCTTGTCAAATTTGCTGTGCTGTTTTGCATGTGTAGGTGTTTTCAAATTTACAAAAATAGTAGAGCACTACATGTCTTATTCTGCTTCTCTTTATTTCAGCTTGGCACAGGTGCAGACATTGTTACCTCTGTTTACTTTCATAATCAGGGGAAAGAAAACGGTCTAACAAATAGCAAAAGTTGGTCTGGATGGAATTCGGGCGTAGCTCTGAGTGGACGTGAGTCACATGTTCCCTACTTTTGAAACACAGAGGTAATGCCTTGGAGAGGGGAAGAATAGGTCCCCTTAGGGAGCGGATATGCCTGTATTCCTCTTTGAGAAGTTTCCAGCTATCCTCCCTGGGAGGGGCAGGAGAGGGCAAGGATGGGACAAGATGGAGATGCCAGAACCAGAAGGTTCCTTGGGTGGAGGTGGCAAACTGGAGGCTGGCAAGATAGATCCAGCCTGCAAACGTGTGTTTGTTTCTCACAAGGTCTGATTAAAAAGCCAAGGCATTTCACATACAAATCCAGAGTTTGGGCTTCTCCAGAAAAATCATGTGGTTTGGCCATTTGAGCCCATTCCCAAAGGGACTATCAGCCGAGCTGAGAGGCACTGCCCACTTGAGACAAGGCGAGGGCTCTCCAGATGGCCACAAGGGCTCCGCGCTCTGACGTTATACCTGGTTCTCTACCTGTCCCCTCACACCTGCCTTAAATTTCATCAGCTTCTTAAAGGGAGCCACAGGCCAAAAAAACTTTAAGAACTATGTTTCAAGGATGCCAAAACCTGGCCTGAAAACTCCTCCCGCCCCTCTTAAACCATTGCAGACTTGATTAATTGATCAGAGCACTTTTTCCTCAGCTTCAGAATCCTTCTCAATACTATGTTATGGCAGCAATCACCAAAATACCAGGCTTGGCATTCAAGATAAAATCTATCCACCATTCCTGGAAACCCAATCACCTCATTCTCCAGAGGAGACGAAGGCCTAGAGAGGAGAAGTGACTTCCCCAAGGTCTGCACAGCCTGAGGACAGCATTACCTAAGGATTAATATTATGCTCATCGGGTTTCCTCCAGATTCCAGTTTGTCTCCCCAGAAAACTGGAGCAACCTCACCGAGATCTATTTTCACAATTACTAAGGGAGTACTAACTGCAGAGGATATGGCAGGGAATATGATAAGTAGGCCTATGCTGTTGTGGAGTGTACAGTCACTTGAAACAAAAGGACAAGGATTTTAAGTGTAAGAAGTGCTTAGAGCAGTGGGGCTTAACATTACCTGGGTAGTCAAGGAGGGCTTCCCAGGGGAGGCAGTGACATTGCAGTTGACCTCTGAGGGGTGAATGAGAGGAAAGAGTTTCCAGTCAGGGTAAACATCACTGAAGGCGCTGAGGTTGGAGAAAATGTGGCATCTTCGAGGAACCAAAATAAAGCCCCAGGGCCCCAGTGGCTCAAATATAGAGGGGAAGAGGTCTCACCCCAACACCCCAAATCCCCACCTCCTGTTGAGCGTCTTTACGTAACTATAACACTTAGGTGTCTTTTATTGATGTCTAAGTCTTTTGCCCACTTAAAAACAGTTTTGCATTTTGCTCTTTTCTCTTAATATTATGTTGTGAGCACTTTCTGAAGTCATTACAATTTTTTTTTGAAAACTTCATTTTTAAGAGCCGTCTTACATTCCCACACAATTTATTAAGTAATTCCCCTATGATTGGCTGTTTAGAATGTCTCCTGGTCTTCACTGTCCTAAATAATATTACTGTAACGTCTTTAATCGTATCATTAACTTCTTCACATAGATTTGTACGAGTTAATCATTGATTCAAATACTAACGTTAAACCAAAAATTTTAACTTCCACACTCGAAATCTCTTTTAAAAAAGGGTTTGTTAGGCCATTTCCAGGAGAAACAAAAAGAAGAAGAAAACTGATCTTGGGGCACGGGGTCTCGGCCGCCAGCAGCGTGGCTAGGTAGGAAAGACAGCATGTCTGCCATCCTGGAGTTTCGCAAGTGTTTTTACACATCGAGTAGGGGCAAGAAAGGTATATGCTATTCTGAAAGGATTTACATTAGCTATAGACAGAGGGGATGGGTGAAGGTGAAGCAAGGCCAGTTCTGGGACGGGTACAGCAGCGTCTGTAAGGAAGAGGTGTCCGCTCCTGTGAATTGGCCACGGGCAGCAGATTGGGCAGTTAGTGTGTAAATAAGAAGCGGTGGCTCCTGGGGTTCTATGGTGTCTGGCTCTTCTCTCTTTTGGATAATCATGGAAATAGCTACCTGAAAATTAATCCTGAATTCCAACAGAGGTCCAGGAATGTGAGCAGTTTTGTCAAATCTGGTCCACAGCTCTTAACGGGCTAACCTTGCTGTCTCTTTCACTCCCTCGTCATTGTAATTTTAATTTTGAACATCTCAGAATTTTTTTTCCTCGTCACTATGAACATATAGCTTTATACACATTGTCTCACATAAGATCTACAGTCACCCTTCAGAGATTCCCAGGGAAGGAAGCTCAGGCTTATGCTTGGAAGGGCACATGACCAAGGGGACTTATTCACATATGTGACAAGGGAGTTGATTGGAAGTGTGGACCATCAGGCCCACCTCAGACCCGAATCAGCACCTCTGTACTTTAACCAGCTCTCCTGGTGATTCTAATGAAATTAAAGTTTGAGAAATACTGACTGGCTCCAAGTTCTTCATTTCCAGGCGAAGAAATTGGGAGCAGGAAAAGAAAGGGCTGTGACTAAGGTAAGGTAGATTGTTCCCAAGCCAGAATGGAAACCGGGCTCTGAATTCAGAGACTGTGCTCAAACTGAGGCAGGACGGGGTGAATCCCCCCAAGCCCAAGTGGGGACTCGATTCTTACTGAGAGAGAGAGAGAGAGACAGAGAGACAGAGACAGAGACAGAGACAGAGACAGAGACAGACAGAGAGAGAGAGAGAGAGACAGAGGTGGGGGGGGACATGGGCGGACAGACAGACGAACGGAGGAAGGGAAGGAGGGAGATCTTGATTGCACGCAGAAAATTCAAGCACACTCCAGAGTGAGAGACAAAAGGAAAGTTTATTAGAGAAGGAATAAAGGTCCACAGAGACATGGTCTCCTCTCAAAGATAGAGAGTGAGAGAGACCTCCAGCATCCAAGGAATTCAGTTTATATCTGTTTTCCTTTTTTTGGGTAGGAGTCTGCAGCGTTAAAGGCGTGGAGAAGTCGCTGTTAGTCATCTCAGCAGGAATCTTCCTGTATGTTCCCCGTGTCTGGCCCTGTGCCTATCAGCCAGGTTCCCATGTCCAGCTGCACTTAGCAGGCTCTGATTACAACTCGGTTTAATATTTAGTCAATTTGTGTAATTATCATGCCTCTTCCTATATTAAAACCACTACCCTATCCCGGAAAACCTAATGTCAGTTCAGTCAGGTTACACTCTGACAAGGAAAAAATTCTGATTCATTCTAAATTAAATTACAGCAGGCCAGAGAGTGGAAGGAAGAGACTTTCAGCAGTAGAAGCTTTTTGTTTAACCACTCCCAGTGGTTAAACTCCCATTACACGCTTGCCAACATTATTATTGGTTTCTTTTCTCTTTTTGCTTAATTTGATAAGTGAATCACCATGTTTTAAACACACCGTATGGAACCACCTAAAAACGGGTATCTATAGTAAAAATCTGTAAAGATACACAAATCCTCTTCCATAGAAATATCACCACCACCACTTACATTTAGTAAATTAAGATAACTGCATGTCAGGTTTTTAAAAATAGAAAATAGTAAACGTTTGGTGAAAATATGTTATCCCACATGCTTGCTTTCCTTCTCATTTTCCCAGGTTAATTCAGGTGCCAGTATCCATATTGGAAGCTGAGTTATTTGAGGGGGTCAGATGGCCCAGACATTACAAAAGCTTCTTCCCTGGGGGTCTGATGGGGCACACACCCGCCCAGGAACAGTTCCTCCTTCAATCAGGCCCTAAATATGGCAGAGCTCTGGGCCCAGCACTGAGGGGATGCCTCCAGTAGATGGCAGCATCTCACAGTACAAGGGATGGTGAGGCTTACTGACGCGGGGGACCTCAGAAAATCAGCTCCTGAATCCTCCTGCACAGAGACGCGAGCCCCTCCTCGGGGGAAAAAGAGATCTGCCTATCAGCCCCGCACATGATATCCAGGGACTTGGAGATCCTGGACCAACTGAGCAAGATGGGCCCTTAATTCATCATCTTGTCCAGTGCTACCCAAGCTGTGTTCAAGGAACTTAGGACCTAGGAACCTGTTAAGAATGCAGATTCTCAGGCCCCGCCCCCAAATACTTTAGTCAGAAACTTGGAGGGGAGCAGCAATCCGTGTTTCCACGAGCCCTCCTGATGATTCTGACACATTCGGAAATTAGAGAAGCACCTGATTATCTCCAACTTCCTCATTTTAGGAATGAAGAAATTGAGGCCATACAGAGGAGGTAGCAGCTTGTCACACAGCTAGGCAGTGGCAGAGACCACCCTAGGACCCAGATTCCCAGTGTCCTTTCCACCTTAGGCTTTAAGCAGCTTCTTTCTTTTCCGCGTTCATTCACTCAGTCATGCACGCATGCGTTCGGCCTGTCATTACACACTTTGGGCTACGCTGGAGGACCAGGCATTGGGAGTGGTTTCACCTTTCTTCTTCATAGTGGGGCTTTCTCAAGGCTAGAGGTCCAGGATTCAGTATCATGGAAGGATCTACAGGACCTTTGCCAGCTCACCCTGGGTGTTTTCCAATCCCAGTCCAGATGGAAGTCTGATGTGGGCTGCAAATGGCCCCATCCCCAGCTACCTCCTGTCTCCTTGTCCTCTTTCTTGGCACCCGGGGCTCTCTGTCCCATTCCTTACTGACAATCAATTATTTGCTCTTGGAAGAGGCACAAGCTGAAAGCTATCACTGTGCCCTCTCCCCAAAGGATTAATTATTAAATCAAATAAAGCTCCCAGGGAGGGGTTTGCTCTGATGGGACCTGGGCAGATCTAGAGCCCTTTCTCAACCTGGGCATTATTAATATTTAACCTCATGCACTGGAGGATGTTTTGCAGTATTCTCGGCCTCGACACATGACGTCAGTAGGATCCTCGCCAAGTTATGACACCTGCAGACATTGCCCAATGTCTGCTCTGGGTAGGGTTGCCAGGTAAAACATAAAATGCCCATTAAATTTCAATTTCAAATAAACAACAAATAACTTTTTAGATATGCGTGTCTCAAATATTGCCATCCTATATTTTTGCTTGCTGAATCTGGCAACTCTATCACAGGAGCAAAATCTCTCTTCTTGAGAACCAGTGGCCTAGATCTATCTTTTAGGGTCTGCGGTGTGGGGTCAGTAAGTGACAAAATCTGATGATATAATCAAAGGCCATTAGCCTAAGAGGGAAGGAACTTTATCATCCTCATCCCTGTGTCCCTAGGGGGAAAAAAAAATATTATCATTAAATATTTTATCTGATAATATATGTGGAAACACTGAACTGTATCAAATACAATACCTGAGTATTAATGAGCCCAGGACTGGTCATTAAGGACACACTCTCTGCCTTCAGGGAGCTTATGGTTTAGCAAACAAAAGCTGAAAATGGTGTTTGGTTTGACCCACAGGACATTTTTTAAAGATTTGACTTTGTGGTCAACATTCTAAAATTGAAAGCCATTACATAAAAGTCAGAATTTCTAGTGTCTCTTGGAAAATGTGGCCCATCTTTCAAATACTTGAAACATCTGGCGGTTGGGCCTGCATTCCCAATGGCAAGGCCTGGCTAACGCTTAGAGATGCTGGCCTGCTTTGGCTGGGTCACGTGTTCCCCTATTCCCCACAGTCCTCACCACTCCCTGTTGCCCCATACCAGTATCCTTCACCCATTCATGTTATCTGCCTGGCACCTGGATGCATTTCAATTTCAAAGCTCTGGTCTGGTGGGGAAGAGGCATTCGAATGGAAGGTCCTTTCAGGTGATCCATGTAAGGCTGGTGCATTATTCCCATTTTACAAATGAAGAAACTAAGGTTTAGGGAGCTTAAGTGAATTGCACAGGGGCATCACAACTAGACTGGATTAGAACTCAAGTCCCTTGACCTCCAGGGCCTATACCCAAGCCCTACCCTCAGAGTTCCTCATGAGAAACAGCTCAACTGCAGGGGTAAGAACCTGTGGCACTGGGGACCCAGAGGGGAAGTGGTGACAGGGACGGAAGACCAGACCTCCCCATGCTCACTCATCTGTGATATGAGAAAGAGCAAAAGTAAGAGAAAGCTTGTTTGGGGACAGCAGCTAACAGGAAGTCTGATCAGGACCCAGAACCAGGTCTCAGACACCAGGACTCCTCAGCGCCCGGCAGGGTCAGGGAGCTCAGCCACAGACAACCGTGAGTAGCTTTTTGGTTGTTTTAGTTTGGGCATCTTCTTCGTTCCAGAAAACCTGTGTTCTTACCTTACGCTTTGTCTCCTGGGATGTAAGAAGTTGGATGGGCCTGCCTGGGACAGAGGATTGATGTCATATGAAGACTCCTGGAGTTTTCAAGAACCAATCACAGGAAGGCTTAGGGCTGGTGTTGTCTTCGCCCTTGGACATGACAAGAATCATGTCCGCCAAGGTCAGGATAGAAGGTGATAATCACCAACACACAAATGGCCTTACTGTGTGCCAGGCACTGCTCTGAGGGCCTTTCATGGTTTAATTTATTGAATCCTCACAACTGTATATAGTCAGTACTATCATTAACCCTCATCTTACAGGAGGGTGCTAAGCAACTTACCTAAAGTCACACGGGCGTTAAATGAGAATGCCAGGCTTGAACTTAGGCACCCTGGCTCCACGGCCCGCTCTTTAACCACTAGACACCCCGCCTTACAAGGTGCAGGCTTAAATAGCAGTTAGCGGACCCGGAAAGACCCCAAAAGACTAGGGCTGGAAGAAGACTTAGAGATCATCTGGTGAGTCCAAGTGCCCTCGTTTTACAGATGGGGAAACGGAGGCACAGAAAGACTTGCACTCCCGAACGGGGTAGCTCAGAAGTGCAGTCTAGTTGAGCCCACACTAGTTTATGGAGCTTCCACTTGGTGGAACAGTAGTGTTTATGAGTGTGCACTGGGGCCAGTGTCCAGGTGTGAATCCTAGCCCTGTCTCTGGTAACTCTATGGTCTCAGACAAATTAGTCCATTTCTCTCCCACTCATCTTCCTTTTCTGAGAAATTCGGCTCAAGACCATCACTCACAGGCTTGTGATGAGGGTTGATTGGATGATGCTGGCACCAGGATGGGGACCTGCACTGGGCTCAGGATGGCTGTAGTGGAGATTTTGACCTTAACGCCATCTGTCCTCACTGTGGATTAGAGATGAGGATAAATGAGGTCACAGCTGTTTTTCCCTCCAATGAGTAGCACATAGACACCTTGAGGGCACGGAGGCCAGGAGGGGCTAGGGAGGAATTTGGGAAGGCCCTGGGAGGTGGCCCCCTACCCTGCCCTGAGCCCCAGCAACAATTTCTACCAATGAAACATGTCCTTTACCTTTCAGCCAGTTAAAGAAATAAAGGTAGTTAAGGTGGGCACACTGGCCTGGCTGGCTGAGCACAGCCTCCCGCGGCAGTCTCTGCTCTTCCCCGCTCATGTTGTTGCACTTATTAATCTCACCACCTGCTCTCGGCTGTGCATAAAACGTTCTTTTATTCATTCTTATTGCAGCACATGCAATAGGACTCTGAGCCTTCGTCCTACTGGGCTGGTTGGTGATTGAATCTCAGTGTGTGCTGAGCTTCCCTTGCCCCCACCTGCACCTTCCAGCATCGACACTGACTCAGAGGGTCACAAACAGAGTGTAGAGTGTGGGAAGCCCCTGGTTTGTGTGCCACCTTGGCTCCTCCTATGATGGATGCCCATTGTCCAAAGGGGCTTAGTCCCCTGAAGCCCAACCCTGTCCACTTCTCTAGCATGCCTGGAGTCCAGTCTTTGCCAAGACTCAACTCTACTGTATCTTAGTTTCTTCCCCCAGAGGGCCTACCATCTTCCCAAGGCACTTCCGGGGAGCTGAACCCAGGTCCCCAACACTCAAGGGACCCATGACCTCTAGCGCCTTCCCCGTCTGGGGCCATCTCTTCTCTCTCCCTGCCTTTGGATCACAAATGCAGGCTCTTCTCTCTACACCCACCTAGGACACTAGCTTAACCTTCACGCCAAGCTCAGGTTTTCACAGAGGATGGGAAGAAAGGCTGTCTTCAAATGGCTTCTACTTTCTATCCCCACCCCTGCAAAAAGTCCCGAAACCAGGGAATTAAAGGAGTGCTCTTTGAAGGGAGACAGGCAGCCCTACCTAACAGAGAAGGAAAACCAAGGCTCAAAGGCAATGGTGATTTGCTCAAGGTCACATGGCCAAGGAATAGCGAAGCTAGTGTTGAGTCCAGCTCTGTGGGCTCCAAAGCTTGTGCTCTCAATTGCTGAATCCCGTGGAAGACCTAAGTCCTCTCACCCATTAGTCAGGTGACTTTGGGTAAGTCACAGCACCTTCCTAAAAATGAAGCTATAACAGCATTATCAACCTACCTCAGAGGGGTGCTTCTTTATTTTCTTAAGTTAACACTTATTGAACAATCACGACACAGTAGTGCTGTGCTAGCCCTGCAACCTTACCTCGATCGATCCTCACAACAGCCTAAGAAGGAGATGCTATCACCACCCCCATCTGAGAGGTGAGAAACCGAAGTTCACACAGGCTTAAGACCTTGCGAACAAAAGTCACATAGCTGGTGCTATGGGGAAAGCCAAGACTCAGACCTCGGTGCACCTGAATGCAGACTCATGATATATCGTGAGAATCAAATAGGAGAATGGGTGTGGGAAGTGCCTCGTAGGCGCTAAGGTGCAATGCAGCCTCGAGGCATGGTCAGCCTTCTTCCAGCAGAGCTCAGGAAGGGAGAAAACCATTCCCTCTTCCCTCCATCTCATGAGAGGGGAAGGGTCCACAGAGCATGAGATGTGTCCTGCCCCCAACCCCATGCCACAAAGACCCCAAAAGCCAAGGAAATAAAATGGCAGACAAGGGCAGAACAATGGGGTAGATCAGGTGGGGCGGAGCCCCCAGTGTCATTAGAGCCAGGTGTGGGAGGAAGGCTCCCAGGATCCCATCTAAATGGGGAGGATGTTGGAGAGACTCAGGCAGAGGTAGGTTGGGTTGAGCATCCCTTGGGTTTTGCCCCCACTCCCACAGGGGAAGCCCCTCAGTCTTCTGCTTACACTGCAAGTTAGAGGCAGCCTCTCCCACCAAAGCCTCACCCCATCCCCTCTTCTCTCTCTGTGGGCTGGGGCCACCCAAAGTTCCTCTTTGAGAACCACAGCTGTGTTCACGGTGTTGCCTCTGCCAGAATTCAATGAGTCCATCTTCTGTGCATCTCCATGGGTATGTTTGGATCTTGGGGAATCTGATGGAGCGGGAAGCAGGAATAGGAGTCTGCTGAGGATCAAGGAGGAGCAAGATGCTTCTCTAGTCCTCACAGGAGACTCATCTTAATATTCACTTGACCGATGAGGCCAGAGGCTCAGACATGACAGGTAAATGGCAGAGACAAGAGTCAAGTCCAGGTTCGTTTTTCCACTACTTTCCATCAGCTTTTCCCAACAGAGAGGGAGGTATTCCAGAAGGTTCACATCATGAGAAGATCATGGCACCTGTTTCCATCTTTTTTAATTAGCGAAAAATTATTTTACTGCTTAAAAGATAATTTTCTTAGTGTGAGAGCTTCTTAGGATAAATGGAAAAATCAAAAGCAGCAGTTAGGGTATTACGCTAAGTGAAATAAGTTAGACAGACAAAGATAAATACCACATGATTTCACTTATATGTGGAATCTAAACAAATAATAATAAAACAAGAGAAACCATAGATATAGAGAACAAGCTGATAATTGCCAAAGGGGAGGGGACAGAGAGATGGGTGTTAGGGGAAAAAAACATATTTAAAAAAAATATGTGATGAGCTATTACTAACCTTAAGCCCACTTAAGGTTAGTAATCCATTAAACTCTATTTATTGAACACCTGCTCTATATAAAGATGGGATGACAGCTTCTGGGGGCATGGAGATGACAAGACAAGCCCCTATTTGGCAGAAAGAAAAAACAAACAAACAAATGCACTAAAGCAGCAGTTAGTGCTGATCGAACCAAGGATAATGGTCATGACTCCCAACCAAGCCGTTTAACATTTAGCCACTCAGTGTGGCTTTGGCTGATACGTGGTCTTATTCTTAATTTTACATTATTTAATTTATACCTTTAATGAACCAACAATTAAAGACAGGAAGCAAAAGGAACTCTTTCACTCACCCCATTTACTCCTCACAATGGCCCTGAGTGGAGATATTTTTATTATTCCCATTTTACAGATGAGGATACTGGGGCCCAGGGAGGTGAGCAGTTTGCCCAAAAGACCACAGATTTCGTAAGAGGCAGAATCAGAACTCACAACTGTGACTCAGGGCTGGCTCTTAAGCCTGTCTATATATTTCCTTCTTATTCTCAGTTGATCCTTCCCTGTTAACCACCTCTCTTCACAGAAGCAGGAGATAGAAATCCACCTTGCAAATTAGCGTACTGTATTGCTGGGTCTGATACCAAATCCCAGACCAAAAATAGTAACAAACTTTCCTCTTTACAGTCCCAGGACCAAAAGCCGAACAGATCCACAAATGCACATGCATCCATTCTATTCTAAAGGGATAGAGGGAGTGTGCATGAGCATCGGCTCCCTAGATCTCGGCCCATCTCTGGCCTCTCCTCATCCCTCCATGGCCTGAGTGCCCACAGCAGGTTAAATTTATCATCAGCCTCTGCCCAGCTGTCCCTGTGAACCTCCAGCCACTTCGTCACCACTCGCAGATCTTAGGGGCTCAAAGCCCTGTCAGTCAGTTTCCGTGCCAGGGCTAGTTCCCTCAATTATAAAATGGAAGTGATACCAGTCCTCTTCTTGGCTTGTCATGAAGAATATTTGAGTTCATGTGTAACATGCGTACAATGGTGTCTGGATGCAGTATGTGGTAAGCACTCACTCAGTGTTACTTGCTATTATTGTCATAATCACCAGTGTGTTTCAAGAGCTACTCCTCTAGAGCTCTCTACGTCACTGCCGCATCACCCCCACCTCTGTTCCGGGAGCCAGCTGGATTCCAACCCCTACCCCCACTGCTGCAACCCTAGAAACAGCTAGAATTAAAGTGAGGGCAGGGACCCCATCCTTTAGGCTCTGGCTCACCCAGGAACAGGTAGACTAACCAGAAAGAAACCACGGGTGATTCAGAATGCCTACCATGCAATTAACATTTTTCTACTCTCTGTGGTGTGGAGAAGCCACCGTGGAAAGTTCTTGCCATCATTCAAGAACCTCTTTGTCCCCCTGGTTCTAATGCCTTGCTTGTCCTACAAAGAGAGCACTTGATGGGCAGAAAAAATGGCCACTACTTCCGGGTGTAATTTTAACAATTTTAACAATGTTCCCCAAACCCACCTACTCCCTGCTATGACCATACACTTTCCAACGGCTGATGATCGAGCGCTTTCAGCAGTAGTGAGCTACCCCCAAGGTGAGGGAGATCAAGACACAGTCATCAGTCATTTACACTTTAATATGACTGAGTTTTCAAAATTTCCTGTAGCAGATTTTCTTTGAAAGAGGGATATAGGTCTTTTCATTCCTATTATAAAGGTGAAAATAAAGGGCAGAGAATGGAAGAGATGTGCCCTGAATCACAAGGGAGCTCCCCGTAGGGACAGAACTAAGACATATGTCTTCAGACAGCATGTGAAAGTGTCTGTCTTGAGCCCCTGAATCCTGGGGTCTGGTGAAGCAGAAAACAAGGAAATTTGTGCTACTTACAGTATTTCAAGAACACCGCCCCCTCTTCCCCAGGAAAAAGAGAAGTCCCCAGGAGAAAGCTTCAGGAGCTGGCTGAGCAAAGGGGAGCAGGAAGTATGATGATTCTGGGCCTGGGCCTGGGTTCAAACAGGTTCTGCCCTTTGGTATGACCTCTGGGCAAATCACTTCATCTCTGTGCCTCCTATCGCCTTGTCTGATGGTAATAGTACCGCCTCCTTTGCTTACTGTGAGAATTAATTGAGTTTACATGCAAAGCCCCGTGCTGGGCACACAGCAAGCCATTATGACTCAGGTACCTTCCCTCACTGACACCCCTCACCCCCGCATTTACAGAGGGGCAAGTTGGGCTCTGAAAATCTGTTCCTGAATCCTCTTGCCACACAGATCCTTTGAGAGTCTCTTTTGAAATGTTAAGCCAGGCATTCCTTTCTTGCTGGTATAGACTCTATCAAGCCATCTTTCCCCCCATAAATAGATCAGTTGTGTCCACTTTGAAAATCTGGAAGAATATAACCACGCTTGAGGATTTTCACAAGTGTCAGAAAGAACCCCTTCAACCAATTCATTCAACAAACATGTGTCAAGCAGCTATCGTGTGCAGGTAGTGTTCCAGGCACGTGAGACACAGCAGCGAACAAAACAGACAATAGGCTCCTACTCTTTTAGAGCTGACTTTCTAGTGTCTTAGCAGCCAGTGGTGCTGCTGAAGGCCCTGGTTAGAGAAAATGTTCCAAAGAAGAAAGGATGAAAAGGGAAGAGATTGTCACCCAGAATGTGAAGCACTGTTGCCCCTCCATCTTCTGCGGGCAGGGTCTGGCAACAAGTCTAGCATAGCAGCCTGGGTTTGAGTTCTGACTTTGCCACCTACAAGCGGTGTGACTTTGGGCAAATCCATCCCTCTTGAACCTCAGTTTCCTCATCTATAATATAATGGAAATAAGACAACTTACCTGCCAGGGCAGTTTGGAGGATAAAAGAGACAATGCAGGGAAAAGGCCTCTTACGGTACCTGTCGCAAAGGAAGCACTAGGGAACAGGGGCAAATGCATGTGCTTCATATACTTTAACCACCACGACGTATTGCACCAGGCTGAGTGCAAAAACAGAAATAAGAATCCAGCTGCCAGATAAGAGATTTGTCCCCTGCCCCCCCAAAAAAGTATTTTCACTAAAAATATGTTGTATCTATTAACATGTAATAGGATTATTAAAGATATTTTTAAGTTGTGAGTTTTATTTTCTAATACAGTAAAAACTGATGGATGTAACCTACATCGGAGAAAGCTCTTTAGGGTCTGTGTAATTTTTAAGACCGTAGAGAAATGCTGAGAACTCAGAGAACTGCTACTTCCAGCTTTCCTGAGCTGGCTTTCTCGAGGCCAGTTCTGTAACCCAACAAACACCCACACCCACCCCCTGTGGTTAATTGCACAACTTCCAGGTTGGAAGTACCCTTTGAGAACTCATCAAAAACCCCCTTCTGATGCGGATGGACGCACTGAGAACAGGACCGTTTTGTCTGAGGTTATCCAGCTATCGGGTCCACCTAAAACTGGAACCGGAATCCAGACTCCTGTCTCCTTGGTCCAGGGCTCCTGTCATGACGGCAGGTGCTGATGTCTTTACCCCCCAGCCTGGTTAATAATCATCAGGCTCCCAGTGCATTCTCAGCTTCCTGTTCACTTAACTCTAAAATCCTGAATGAAAACAGAATCTTCTCCCTCCTGCCTCTTACCTCCCTCCTTGACTCCCCCAACCGCCCAAGGCACAACAGAGATGACTTTGTCACTGTCATTTGTTGCCAACTAGCAAAGAAGTTGGGAAAGTGAAGAGAAAGCTATCATATGATATACATGTTACATATAAGCTGCCCTCAATGGAGGGCTTGCCCTGTGCAGTAATTAATTACTGCACATCAATTAAACTTCAGGCCTCACCACCATCAAGGAGATAAGTACTGTTTGTTATTCCCATTTTACACACGAGGAAACTGAAGAAAAGAAGTGAGTGACCTTATCCGAGAGCACAAAGCTAACACTTGGCTGAGCCGGGACTGGTGGTCAGGTCCGTCTGACTCCCAAGTCCCTGGGCCTGACTGGTAAATCTTTGCAGGTGAGATGGTCAGGACTCCACCAGGCTGGTGGGGACAGGACTATAGTCTAGCGAATGACAGCAATGGAGGTGTTAGTGAGTGAAATTGGTCAGAAGAGGGAAAAAAGCCAAAAAGAGAAAAAAAAAAGATGTGATTGAGCCCTGGCACTAAAAATGAAAGGTCGTCTGTGCTTGTCAGGGTCCCTTACCTTAGTCACTGTCGTGCATTAGATCCTGGCCCTTTCCCAACCTGACTCTGTCATAACACGGGGGCTCAAGTCCTGCCACTTGCGGTGGAATTTGGGGCGAGTGCCTTGCCCTCTATGAACCTGTTTACTGAAGGAACATTATCTATTTTCACTTCAGAAAATAGCTGTGAGCCTGCCCCCACAGTGCCAACTGTCAAGTGCTATATAAATGCAGGCATCACTGTAAAAAGGAAGTTGCATGGGGTATAAGGTAGTTGAAAAAGAGGAAGAAGATAAACTGCCCAACAAAACTGTCCTGTGGGTAGATCTCAAATCCGTCAGCTAATGTACCAAGTATTGGTCTGGAGGTGGGGAGAAAAGAATGTAGAACAACAGGATGAGACCCTGCTCTTCAGAGGATTAGAAAAGAGCACAGGTCCCCAGTGCCCCCCAGCAAGTTTCTTCCCATCTCTGGGCCCGTCCTCATCTTTAAAAGACGGAAAATAATAATACCAGCCTCCCAGGGTTGTTTTGAGGCTTAAAGGAAATAGCGTGTAGACAGTGCTAGTACAATGCCAAGCATTCATTATCATTATCATTTGGTCTTCTTTTCATGTGGCAATATTGGGGTGAGAGATAGTAAGTGACTCCTCCATAGAGCTAACGGGTGCCAGATCCAGGGCTCACATCTTGAGGACCTGCTTTTTAACTTAGGACTTTGTTTCCGCATATCGCATGCATGTTCTATATTTCAATCAGGCAGCCAAGCTATAGCTTAATTTGTTTTAAATAATTATTTAATCTGCACATCGAGAATGTGGGGATTAGCTTCCCTAGTCACGGATGAAGAAACTGAGTCTCAGAGAGTTCGAGTAATTTGCCCCAAAGTCACACAGCCCACCAGTGGCAGAGCTGGGATTTGAACCCAACAAGGTTTCAATCTAAAGCCTTGGCACTTAACCTTTCTACAGTGGAAAGTGGCCTCAGACACCATTTAGTCCAGTTCCTCCTGGGAGGGAGGCTGGGGATGATACAGACAGATGACAACGGAAGGTCCGGGGAGAATGTGTATCCAGACAGCTGGTGATGACCCCACAGACTTCTGGATTGGGGTGATGAATGGTGAGGGGATAGCAGGCTCGGGGTGGAATCCTTCAACCCCACAGAGCAGACTATCGGGGACTGGGTTTCATTGATAACCCACAGACATTTGAGAGGGGAATTATAGAGGAGACCTTAATGATGATCTTTTGTCCCAATTCTGAAAATTACAAATTTTTCTTAAAAGAACAGGAGGTGGCCTATATTATGCATTAGGGAAGTTGAAATAAAAGCAAAGCATTAGAAACCACTAATAGGAGCAATAAATGAGTCAAGAACCAACCTCGAACGACCCAGGCCTGCAAGCATGCATTGCATTTAGCTCTGAGTTTCCTGGCAGCCGAGGGAAAAAGAAACACAGAAGTCTGCCTGAAGAAGCTTGCTTTTTTTCCTAATAGACATTTGTTCATTCATTCATTTACTCATTCAGTAAGTCAATTGAAAAATGTTTAAGTGCCTACTTTGTGCCAGGCTCTGTGCTCAAGTGCTGGAAATCCCAGGAGGAGTATATTAAAGAAACCGGTTCAGAAAAAGACCCCTTTGGCAACCCTTTGCATCTCTCCCCTAGGACAGTTTCCGTATTTTGCCTGGTATCCATAAACTTCTCTTGTAACTTATATCACCAGAGAGATTTTTAAGTTCCTTCCCCCAAGTGCTGCCCACCCCCTCTGCCAAATCCATTTTAGGAATGTCTATCCTGGTGTTCTCTTTACGAGGTCAGCGAGCCTGGACAGTTGCCAACATTCTAGTTCACTTTCTGCTCTAGACCTACTGCTTGTGGTTCCCGTCTCTTTCCGCAAGCCTGGTTCTCTGGGTCAGGAGCACTATGGTGAGAAGCTCATGGTCAGGATTAGGGTGAAGGAGGACTAGGACTGATGGATATGTCAGCCA
>NW_011888817.1:3343329-3347789 GCF_000151845.1 Pteropus vampyrus | reverse complement strand
CCCTTTGCATCTCTCCCCTAGGACAGTTTCCGTATTTTGCCTGGTATCCATAAACTTCTCTTGTAACTTATATCACCAGAGAGATTTTTAAGTTCCTTCCCCCAAGTGCTGCCCACCCCCTCTGCCAAATCCATTTTAGGAATGTCTATCCTGGTGTTCTCTTTACGAGGTCAGCGAGCCTGGACAGTTGCCAACATTCTAGTTCACTTTCTGCTCTAGACCTACTGCTTGTGGTTCCCGTCTCTTTCCGCAAGCCTGGTTCTCTGGGTCAGGAGCACTATGGTGAGAAGCTCATGGTCAGGATTAGGGTGAAGGAGGACTAGGACTGATGGATATGTCAGCCACGAGCTTGGCAATGGGAGTGGTGGCTCAAGGGCCATCTAACTGTCTCGCTTTTCTGGGCTGAGTTGCATCTCCATAAGGAGATGATTTGCTTGAAAAGATCTCCACTGACAATCTACTGTGGGCTATTTATGGTATGAAGGGCAGTAGAATACAAAGGTATGGCCATTCCCTGACCCAGATTCTACTCTCAAAATTAGAAACGCACAGTCCAGGAAGTAAAATGAGGAATGGACACAATTAATAGAAGGTAGACAGCAGTCCACACAGTAAATCTCAATGACTTTCATCTACCTGGAAGGGCAAGAAGAAACCAGGGAATGCTTCCTGAAAGAGGTGGCTTTTGATACAGGCTCTGAAAAAAATAAGTGAGATTTGGGCAAAGGAACATAGCCCACAATCTCAAATTCCAGAAAACTTCCTTGCTACTGCACCCAAGTACTACCAAGCACAGAGGGAGACTAGGAGATGTACAAGGAAGTCTTCATGACAACTTCCCACGACTGGACATAGCACCAAGAGCCCGACCTGTTAGAAAGCAGGTCAAGAGGGTCACCTTGGTCTATTAATGATGAATTGTTCAGGCGGTTCCAACAGGTTTTAAAAACGTGATGGTTCTGCCATCACAGTGGTAAAGTGTCCACTGAGAATGAGCAGAGGTCTTTCTATCCGCCTCAGCTCTCAGGTGGAAGATGGATGAGACTCAAACACGAAATTCTATGAGAATCTTATAAACTAACTCTGTTGAGGATTTCCTGCCTTTCATTAGACACGTACTGTAAGCAGGCACAGTGCCATGAATTTAGTAGACTTCTATCATTTAATCTGCACGAAGATGCGATGAGAAACAGAGGCTCAGAGAGGTGAGTAACTTGCCCGACACCACACAGCCCATAAGGTAGAGACCTGGATTGGATTCCAGGGAGGTCTGGTTGCAAAGCCCGTGCCATTGGGATCCGACATGGAGACCTAAGAAATCACCTGGTCAACCCACCTGCTTTAAAGATGAGAAAAGAAAGACCCAGAAAGAAGAAGGGACCTGCCCAAAGTCGCTCGGGGACTGAAACACAGTCCCCTACACTCACAGTGGGAAGTAAAAATGACACCTGTTGGCCTCTAATCTCAGCTTCTCACTGCAGGTGTAGCAGCTGGTCAAAGGGTGAAACTCCTTCTCACCTCACATGTTGTCCTCCCTCCCCAGGTGCCTTCAGGCTTTAAACATAGCAGTAATGGTGGGGCCACCTGTGAGCGTGACATTCTTCTACTTCACACTTTCACTTCAGGTCAGAAAATCCCCAGGCACACCTTTTCCTGAGCAGTTTTCACAACCCTCAAAGTTTCATTCCCAGACGCTCAGCCTGAGTCAGGCTCCAGGCTGCAGCCCTGGATGGATACCTATGGCAGCATGGCCCGGCTCTCTGAGGAAGGAGTGTCAGGTGGGGCTTTGGCATTTTTTTTTTCAGGTGGGGAAAATGCTTTGTTGGTCAGCTCTCTTTTAATCTTACCTTTGTATGGCGCCAGGTCACAAAATGTTTTTGCATGCATCAGTGGCTCTTAATATGTGGAACTCCACTGACACACTGATAAAAATATGAATCCTTTCCACATAACAAATGTGCAGAAATAAAGTCTTAATACACTTTGAAAGGATTGCTACCCTATCGCAGCCAACCCACAGACTGTGTTAAAAAGCCGTGATGATCAGCAGCCGACTTGGGTTTTTTTTCCAGGAGAATGGGACAGGTATTGTTATTGTCATTTCAAAAAGGAGAAAAGGGGCTCAGAAAGTTAAGGGACTTGCCCAAAGTCACATGACAAACCGTAACAGAGGTGGAACCAGAGCAACTGTGTAGCGAATATCCGTGCTGAGTATTAAGACGAATCTTAGCCCTGGACGAAGGCCCCGCCTATGGCTCCAAAAGAATTTCTATCTGCCCAGAGGTTTTCCTGTTGCTCCACGCATCCCGTCTTGCTAGGACCCCCATGCAGACGTCTGCATTTTCTGCCCTGACCTAATCTGGAAAATAACCACAGGCTGGTGGCTGTGGCCAGGCCAGGCCTCGCTGAAGCACAAATGCAGCCACTCCCACCCCTCTTCTAGGCTGGACTCTGCATGGGGTAAGCCATTCTCTGATAGGAGAGTGGGGGGCGGGGGCAGCTGGGGGACAGGGAAGAAGCATCCAAATTGGCAGGGTCAGGACGTAGGAGCTGAGAAAGGCTTGCCTTATCTTTCACTTATTTGTGACGAGGGCTGAGGACTCAGGCTGGCACCATTTCCTGTCTCAACTCAAGTGTGACCTTGGCACCATTCAGCAAAGTGCCTCTGTCTCAGGGAATATGCCCCTTTTCGGCTTCTCTGGATGGAATCATCTCAGTGCTTACAGCACAAGAGTTTTGTATTGTGCCTTGGGGAATGTGGAACCTAGTTCCAGCTCCGCTGTTAACTTGTTGGATGACCTTAGGCAGATTACATACCCATCCTTGGACTGTTTTCTCAATGGTAAAATGATGGAGTCGATTAAAGAAGAGGTTTTCAATCTGTTTCTTGGAATCTGAAGATTTTACAGAGGAACCTGAGCTGCCTTGAAGAGAGGCAATAGATGACTCAGATTTTACCTGATTTATGAATCGGGGTTCCACCGATTGTAAAACGCATTCCGCTCTCTTAAAATTTAAAAAACACTGGATTATAATAAGGGCTGCCATTTATGGAGCTCTGTGTTGCACCAGGCCTATTATTCTCAACAACCTCACCGAGTAGGTGAATGATCCCCGTTTGAAGATGCTCTTAATAATAATAATAACAATAAGAACGTCTATGTATTATGTTAATTTACTTAAATCCTCGCAAAAATCCATTGTACAGATAAGGAATAGGGAAACCAGGCATACCTTGAAAAAGCTCCCTGCCTCCCACCCTCCCAGCCCCCGCTGGGATTTGAACCTTCACTGTGTGCTCACCCACCACACACACACACATACATGTTCTCTCTCTCTCTCTCTCTCTCTCTCTCTCTCTCTCTCTCTCTCTCTCTGGTCCCACTCCATTTGAGAAAACACCTTTCCATTTAAATGGGTCTCATTCATTAAGCAGTTTTTGAGCATCTGCTATATAGTAGGCACTGTGCATGGCACTGAAGACCCAGCAATAGTGAATGGTCAGTCCTTGACCTTGAGAAGCTGCATGGCCTCCACCAAGTGGTTTAACATCTCTGAGCCTCCTCTATCTGTGAAAGAACAATAACCACTAGATTTCGCCAAATTGCTCTTCACAGTGTTTGTGCCAGCTTACACCTCTGTCATATGCTCAAAGTTCTCGTTGCTTCACACTGTCTCCAACACTCGTTACTGTCAGATTTAATCTTTTGCCAATCAGATTGGAGTGAAACTGGCGTTTCTGTGGATGCTACGGAGGTTAGACATCTTTCCAAAGTAGAATTTAGAACATTTCTCTTTCATGTCTGATATTTTTCTCATTTGTGGACTCTCTCCTTTTTTCTTAAGCAGTCTTGCCTGAAGTTTGTCTTACTATCTTTTAAAATAAATAGCTTCGGTTTTCATCAATTCTTTCTGTTCTTTATTGTTTCCCCATGTTATTCTTACTCTTCTTCTTTTTTTGCATTTATGCTGTTGTTCATTTTCTAATTTCATGAGTTGCATGTGTAGCTCATTAGTCTTTTTTCTTTTCTTATATGAGCATGTAGGGTTATAAATATCCCTTTCGATACCACTCAGATGCACCCCACAAGTTTTAATATGTTATAATTCTAAGTACTTCCTAATTTCCTTTATGATTTTTTTGACCCAGGAATTATTCAGAAGTGTGTTTTTAAAGCTTTGTACCTATGAAGTTCATTAGTTCTATTTTTTAAGTTCTTTATTTCTAAACAAATTGTACTGTGGTTAGGAAACATGGTTTGTATGTTACAGATAATTTTTAATTTGTTGAATTTACCTTTCACCTAAGACTTAGCCTTAGGTAAATGACATTACCTTGGACATTTGGTAAATGACCACAGTTGCTTGAAAACAATGTGTATTCTCCAATTATTGGGTGCTGAGTTCCATACATGCCTATTAGATCAGGCTTGTTAATTGTGTGTTTGAATCTTATACAG
>NW_011888817.1:3317747-3343279 GCF_000151845.1 Pteropus vampyrus | reverse complement strand
TAGCTTCGGTTTTCATCAATTCTTTCTGTTCTTTATTGTTTCCCCATGTTATTCTTACTCTTCTTCTTTTTTTGCATTTATGCTGTTGTTCATTTTCTAATTTCATGAGTTGCATGTGTAGCTCATTAGTCTTTTTTCTTTTCTTATATGAGCATGTAGGGTTATAAATATCCCTTTCGATACCACTCAGATGCACCCCACAAGTTTTAATATGTTATAATTCTAAGTACTTCCTAATTTCCTTTATGATTTTTTTGACCCAGGAATTATTCAGAAGTGTGTTTTTAAAGCTTTGTACCTATGAAGTTCATTAGTTCTATTTTTTAAGTTCTTTATTTCTAAACAAATTGTACTGTGGTTAGGAAACATGGTTTGTATGTTACAGATAATTTTTAATTTGTTGAATTTACCTTTCACCTAAGACTTAGCCTTAGGTAAATGACATTACCTTGGACATTTGGTAAATGACCACAGTTGCTTGAAAACAATGTGTATTCTCCAATTATTGGGTGCTGAGTTCCATACATGCCTATTAGATCAGGCTTGTTAATTGTGTGTTTGAATCTTATACAGCCTATTAAATAGCATATTGTCTGCTTAATCTGCCAACTTCTGAGTAAGAAATGCTCACTATTCACTCACTATTCAACATCACTTCAATTCAATTTATTGAGTAGCTATTCCACAAAATCACTCACTATTCAACATCACTTCAATTCAATTCCACAAATATTTATTGAGTAGCTATTGTATATCAGATATTATTCTAAGCCCTTATATAAGTGAACAACATAGCTCCTTGACCTTGTGGAACTTAAACTCTAGTGGAACAGACAGAAAACAAATAATGAAACATAATAAATAGGTTACTTATGCAGGGTAAATTATATGTTAGAAGGTGATATGAAAAAAAAAAATAGAGGAGACCAGAAGAACAGGAAGGTAGAGTAAGTTACAGTATTAAATAGTGTGATAGGGTAGATCGAAAAGTTAAAATTCGAGCCAAAACTTGAAGAAGATGAGACACTGAGCCAAGCATATATCTAGGGAAAAGAGTGTTCAGGCAGAGGGAACAGCCAGTGTAAATGCTCTGTGGCAGGAAGTTGGACCCATCAGGAAGCCAGTGTGGGTAAAGCTGGTTAACCAAGGGAAGCATGGTAGTGGGGAGGTCAGAGGGGTAAAGACCAAACTACTTACATAAAGCCTTCTGGGCCATTGTAAGTAGTTTGGCTTTTATACTGAATAGAATGAGACCTATGCAGCATTGGGGCTGTGGTATGATCTGATATATTTCAAAAGGATCACTCTTGCTGTTATGTTGAAATTAGACTAAAGATGGGTCTGGTTAAAAGCAGAGAACCCAGTTAATATTACAGTAAACAAGTAAGAGATGATGCCTGATTTTGAAAAGGCTAAATTAGATCAATGCCATAATCACTTCCTAAATAAAAGCTTCAACTCTACGCATCTCTCTCTTGGTTTGTGTGACTGTCATTCACAATTTTACTTCCACTTTGTTTTTATATCCTCCAAATCAGACACTTTTTAAAAATCCACTTCTATGTTTATCAACTTCTTTGTTCACAATTTCTTCTTGCCTATCTGTTCTTCTCTCTAAAAATAATTTTCTTTAGATGTATCTTCGGCAAAGGTCTGCTAGTGGAGAATTCTATTTGTATATCTTTATTTTGAGGGATAATTTAGCTTTTTTTCCCCTCTATCTTCTGGCTACTATTGTTGCTATTAGGAAATCTGCTTTTAAATTTAATTATGATTTTTTTGCAGGTATTGTATCTTTTATTTCTGACTGCTTTTTTTTTTTCCTTTTTGTCCTTGGTGTTCTAAAGTTTTATTGTGATATATGTGAATGTAGAATTAGTTAGTTTTAAAAATTCTGCTTGGAGTTCACTGTGATTGCTGAATCTGGGGAGTCATGTCCAGGAGAATTCTGGACAATTCTCTACTATCATCTCTTTGATTAGTGCCACCCAAATGTCCACCACCATTTCTACTCTTCCCTTCTGAAACTGTGATTAGATATATTTAAACCTTTCATTCAATCCTTCATATATCTTAACCTCTTTCATATTTCCCATCATTCTACCTCCTTGTGCTGCATTTTGCAAAATTTCTTCAGATCTACCTTCTAGATCAATGCTTCTCAATGAGTCTGTGGTGCTCTTTAACTCGCTCTTCAGATTTTCTTTTTTCAGTGACTTTATTTTTCACTTCCGGAAATTCTACTTGATTCTTTTTCGAATCTGCGCAGTCTCTCATTATGTATTTATGTTTTTGATTCCTATCGTTTGATCATACGAAACATATTTTTATAACATATACCCATGTGAAGTTCCTTGAAGTCTAATTCTGTCTGACACATCTGCTAACTTTTGTTCGTGTTTCCTTATGCATTTCGTAATTTTGCATTGTGAGCTCAAGGTCCATGGGCCTTTCTATGTGGGAATCTTGTGTGACCTTGATAGATAGTATATCCCTCTAGAGAAATTTTGAATTTGCCTTTCAAGAATGTCTCATACAATATTTGAGTGCCCTGGTTTATTTTTTTCTCGATATTTAGGACAAAATTATACTAAAAAATGATTCATTACCTGACATTCGGATTCATCTGGACTCCTATATTTTATCTGGCAATCCTACTGGTGTGAAGACAAAGTCTTGTCTCCCATCCCTAAATAGTTGTTTAAACTTCAGCATCTTACTTACCAAAACTGGCAAACGAAACAAAACACCAGTGTAAAAAACCTCTCCATCTTACTGCCCTGGATTTCATTTTTTCTTGGTTTTTATTTCCTCTCGATTTTTGACCCTTGGAGTTTTCTCTTACTTTCAAAGGGAAGTCTTAGGATTAGTCTTTTTGAAAACAAAAGACCAAAAAGCTTACAGACCACTTCTGCTTCTTGAATTCCCACATACCTCTCTGAAGGCAACCAGTGTAGACCTAGCGCCCCACTAGAATGGAGAAAGGGCAAAAGACAGAGGGAACGAAATACAAATTGCTATGTCAACATATGATCCATCTGCACAGGTAAAGGGTTTGGCTAGAGACAGTGATTGTGTGAGGTCATTTTTGTGCTGATTGAAAAAGACTCATTTCTTCTTCTCATTGTACTGCAGTAAAGACCTTTTGGCAAGCCCAGCAGAAGCTGAGGGACCCACCCCATGGAGAAATGCTCAGTGATGGAGGCAGCCAATGGCTCCAAGGATGGCTTGGATTTCAACCCCATGAAGGATTACATGATCCTGAGCAGTCACCAAAAGATAGCCGTCGCAGTGTTGTGTGCTACCCTGGGCCTCCTAAGTGCCCTGGAGAACCTGGCTGTGCTCTACCTGATCTTATTTTCTCACCGGCTCCACAGGAAGCCTTCATATCTGTTCATTGGCAGCTTGGCTGGGGCTGACTTCCTGGCCAGTGTGGTCTTTGTGTGCAGCTTTGTAAATTTCCATGTCTTCCATGGCATAGATTCCAAGGCTGTCTTTCTGCTGAAGATCGGCAGCGTGACCTTGACCTTCACAGCCTCTGTAGGCAGCCTGCTGCTGACAGCTATTGACCGCTACCTCTGTCTGCGCTACCCACCTGCATACAAAGCCCTTCTCACCCGTGGGAGAGCACTGGTGACCCTGGGCATCATGTGGGTCCTCTCAGCATTGGTCTCCTACCTGCCTCTCATGGGATGGACTTGCTGTCCCAGTCCCTGTTCCGAGCTTTTTCCTCTGATCCCCAATGACTATCTGCTGGGCTGGCTCCTGTTCATTGCCTTTCTCTTCTCTGGAATCATCTACACTTACGGGCATGTCCTCTGGAAGGCCCATCAGCATGTAGCCAGCTTGGCTGAGCACCAGGGAAGACAGGTGCCAGGAATGGCCCGGATGAGGCTAGATGTGAGGTTGGCTAAGACCCTGGGGGTGGTGCTGGCTGTGCTCTTCATATGCTGGTTCCCAGTACTAGCCCTCATGGTCTACAGCCTGGCCACCACTCTAAGTGACCAAGTCAAGAAAGTCTTCGCCTTTTGCTCCTTACTCTGTCTTATCAACTCCATGATCAACCCCATCATTTATGCCCTGCGGAGTGGGGAGATCCGCAGCTCTGCCTACCACTGCCTGGCCCGTTGGAAGAAGCACCTGAGGGGACGTGGGCCTGAAGGAAGAGAAGAGGCCCCGAGGTCCTCAGTCACTGAGACAGAGGCTGATGTGAAAATCACCCAGTGGCCAGATTCTAGAGGTCTATACTGCTGATGTGGCCTCTTTCATAGTTTTAAAAAAGCCAAGTCAGAATCATTTCACTCCCTGGAGGAGAGAGAGCCATCTCGACTATCTCATCTTATCCATCCCCAGGGGCTTGGACATTTACCTTTTTCACTGAAGAGTGCTGGCACTGACCCCTCAAGAGTAGCCTGGCCATGCCTATCTGCACGCAGTCTGTTGGACAACTAGGCCCTGTTAGGAGTGGAAAGATGGGCAAGAGGCAGGAGGCAAGAGGCTCAGTGCATGTCAGGTCAGGAAAACCTTCTCAACAGGATGGCTTAGTGCCTGCATCTTCCAGAGACCACAGAAGCCAGAGGGAGCCTCCAGGCTCAGCAATGAAGGACTTGGAGGAAGTCTGAGAAGAATGAGTATTCTCCTGGGATCTCAGAGTATTATATATATGTTCCTGCTTAATTGTTGTGGCCCCTTTAGTTCTGCAGCATGAAAGGCCCCCTTTCCCACTGAGGACCAAGAAGCGTGATGCAATGAGGATCAAGGGTGTTGAAGCATCTCTTTCAGGGGTAACTGACAAACCTTCAGTTCAGAGCATCTTGTTATTGGGGCAATGGCCTTCTATGACACCTTCATAATCCCTACTGTGACCTCTGAGGTCTCTAGGAGAATACAGAGGAAGCTGGGACCACTTGAGACACAGACTCTTCAGAGAACTTTATTGACCCAATGAAATCCTATTTGGTGGTGCCACTGGGAGCAGGCAGTGTCACAGTCTAACCTAACTCCAAGAAAAAAAGAAGATATTTACAAAGATTTTATAAATCCCCAAATTGTTCCCACTTGTTCTCAGTTCAGCCCTTTTTGTCTCCTCCACATCCCTATAACAAATAATAAACAGAGCAAGTGGGAGGAGGGGGAAATTCCTTTACTATGTCTCAAGCACAGGGCTGACATCCCACAATCTATTATCTCCATGCTTTTGAAGACCTCAAGACACCATATTTTACATATCAGGGAAGCTGGATTCCTACAGGAAGGGCTTAAAACAGTAGGCAAGAAAAATTGTTGGTGGCAAGAAGATTGTGAGGAATTTTAATGTAGACAGAATAAAAGCAATGATGTTGATTAAACATATCTTCATTTAATACTTTACAAGACAAGGTGTTCACTGTTCATTCACTCATCCACCCATCTCATAAATACATGCCAGAGTCTGCGCTGGGTCCTGGATGCCCAGCCATAAATGAGACTCTTCCCTTGTCTAGTGGGGCTTATGTTCTCCGTTCTGGTGGAAGAAAGACAATAAATAAATGTAAAGAAAATAATTACAGGTGGTACAATGAAGGAAATCATCAGAGTGATGTGATAGAGATTAATTGAGGCAACTTTAGGTAGGGTAGACCTACTACGTGCCTTGGTCATAAATGCTGGCTAGATTTTATTGAGTCTTTACTATATGCCAGGTGATACAATGAATGAAATCATCAGGGTCATGTGATAGAGGTTAACTGAGGCAACTTTAGGTAGAGTAGACCTACTATGTGCTCTTGTCATAAATGTCAGCTGGCTTTTATTGAGTCTTTACTGTGTGCCGAGGCTAAGTACTTTTATTTTTATTTATTTGTTTGTTTGTTTGTTTGTTTGTTTTTAGGTGAGGCAACCCTTGGTTGACCTCACAGATTACAAGGACTTTGTCAGTTTACAATCCCTTATTTTTTACTTTTTATGCCGACAGCACCTGGTCTTCTTAGGTGCT
Organism: Pteropus vampyrus; assembly: GCF_000151845.1. Classification (NCBI taxonomy): domain Eukaryota; kingdom Metazoa; phylum Chordata; class Mammalia; order Chiroptera; family Pteropodidae; genus Pteropus; species Pteropus vampyrus. Next base: position 3,337,305 of record NW_011888817.1, on the reverse strand, counting down.
CTCCCATCCAAGTACTAACCAGGCCTGACCCTGCTTAGCTTCCGAGATCAGACGGGATTGGGCTTGTTCAGGGTGGCATGGCTGTAGACTGGGCTAAGTATTTTTAAATGATATATTTCACTCTGTCTTCGTAATAACCTGATGAAGAGGCAGAATCACTTGCCTGAGTTCACACTGCTAACATGTACCGAAAGCTGAGGTTTCCAGGCCAGTTCTGCTTGACGACCAAGCCTGCCCTCTTGACCACTAACCTCTTCACCTAGTTCAGTCACATTCTGTAACCTTAACTCATCATTATTTCTGAATTTGTTTCTTTTTATGCCCTGTATTAGTTTCCTGTATAGTTTCCCCCAAAACCGAGTGCTTGAAAACAACAGATATTTATTCTTTCATAGCTCTGGAAGATAGACATCCGAAACTAAGGTGCTGACAGGGCCATACTCCTTCCAGAGATTCAAAGGGAACATCCTTCGTTGCCTTTTTCAACTTCTGGCAGCTCCTAGTGTTCTTTGGTTTGTGACAACATAACTCCAATCTCTTCTATCTTCAGGTGACCTTCTACCTCCCCTCCTCTCTTGTCTCTTGGTGTCTTTTTTTAAGGACACCAATCATTGAACTAAGGCACACCCTAAACCAGTATGATCTCATCTTAATTTAACAAATTGCATCTACAAGACTATTTCCAAATAAGGTAACATTCACAGGTTTTGAGTAGACATGAAGTTTTAGGGGATGCTACTGAACCTAGTTGAAATGGCATGATTTTTTAAAGGTGCATTTGCGATCCCTTAAAGTTGGAGCATGCCTTTCTTTATTCATTGGTGGGGTCTTTTCTCATTTTAGCAAAGAAAATGCCCAAGTGCCTGGCATAAATTGATGCTCAGTAAATATTTCTTTATTAAAGCTAGAGTTTGAAAATCATTGAATTAAATGCACTTCCACACTTTCTACCTCTCTTCTTTCATAATTACATTCTATATAGGCTTTAAGCAAAGAAATATAGTTTATGAAGGAGGAGAGCAAAGGGGTAAAGAGACCCTCGATATCACTGAGAACTGCCCACATTGTTTAGATGAGGAAACGGGCCCAGACATTGGACAAGGCTTGCCCAAGGAGACTCCACAAGGTGGTGTCCAGGGCAAGAAACCCAGGTTTCCCATCTTCCAATATTGTTCACTCTATCACAGTGTCTCTCACCTGCCCTTGCAGATTTACAGTTTGGTCATGAGGATGCTAACCTTTAACAAAGAGATAGCCAGATATTTCTCCAGCAAAATGAGTTTGTTTGGGAATAGCAACAATGGCAATTCAGGACATGTGGTCTAATGGTAATCCGTGCTCAAGTCCAGAGAAATAAAGGACAGGACTGGTCTTTTATTTCCTGTTATAAATGAAGAGTCCATTGGAAGAAACTAAAAGTTTGAAGTAGAGTGACTTTTCATTGCCTGAGTTATGTTAGTCTCTCATCCGCTGAGCTGTTACAGGGGAAGGAGGAATCTTTACTTTCTCCTGCTGAGGTAGTACTGTAGTATCACTTCCTATCAGAGATGCAAGGTGTACCTCTTCCTACTGGAGAGTATAATAGTATGCATGGAGTAATATGTGAGTGAGCGTTCTCTCTTCTAGCTTCCCGACTGCATTTTAAAAGAGTTTTCTATCAATTGATTTTTCACAAGGTTAAGGAGAAATGAGTTCTGTAACATCAAAGATCGTTATTCTGATCACTAGAAAATGTACGAGGATTTTTTAAGATGTCTGTGCTTACTGTTTTGGACAATATTTCAGCATAGCCTTGCAGAAGAAGAAACACCGAAGATAAAAAAAATAACAGCCACAGCCATTGTATTTCTTTACCACTCCTAGGATGAGGAAGTGCTTGGTTCTGTCGACACAGGTTCTGACCTCTCCTGTGGTACAAGAGAGAAGCAGCGTGTTGAGAGACATAGATTCCACTTCTGGAGAGCTGGGTTCTGGTCCCACTTCTTACTCTAACTAGCTGCATGATCTTGAGCAGCATTCATCATCCCTATTTGGGTCTCGGTTTCCTCCTTCCTAAAATGGAGGAAAGGAGCCCATGCAGAGGATCTCCAAAGTCCCTTCCAACTCTGACATGCAGTTCTCTCACTGATATGTGGGAACAGGCTGTGCCACATGGGGTCGTTAGACTTCACATGTTAGACCTATTGGCCTTACTTCCTGTCTGAGCATGCACTGCATGTACGGATTGTAGAGGAATTGGTGACTTTCCTGAGAGACAAGGTAGTCCCAGGGCCTGGGGCTCTCAGTTTCGCATCCTCCTACTTACTCTAAAAGTCCTTCCTCCCCGCCCCATTAGATGTTATGCTCTTTGAATGGCTTCAGAATTCTCGAAGTTCAATAAGTATTAGGAAAAATGGTCACAACTGCTCTTCCTCTTTCAGCGCCCACTTTTCTATCCCCGCTTGCCTCATAATGTTTCTACCATCATCCTACTTGTTGTTTCTACCAGGACCGTTACAATGCCCTTCCATCTGGTATCCCTGCGGAACAACTACCTGCCCGACTTCCAGGCTTGCTCTTCTATACTACAGCTCAAAAAGTCCTGTATGGCACCCAACGGGAAAATGTACTACTCGCAGTTCTCTGCCCACTCAGGTCCTTCCACAACCCCAAGATTTAACTCGCAATGAAGTCCCTTCTAGAAAAGTTTTTATTCGTCCATCAGCGGAGCGCTGTCAACGCTTCCTTACTTTTTTTTTCCCTTTGAGCGTCAGAGGGCGCTACAGGAACGGCGGAGGAGAAGGGAAAGAAACTCGGTAGCCAAGCAGCCTGAGTTGACCCGCCCCTTTTTTCTTCCGAGCCAATCGTTAGTTAGAGTGGGCGGGGTCGCGCGCCCGTACCTGCGCGTTAAGAGCTGGCAGTGGAGGCGCCGAGGCAAAGATGCGGTTTCCCGAAATCAAGTGGCGGGCGGTAGGTGCCCAGCTGCTCATGCTGCTGGCGCTCGGAACGGTAGGATCGGCCATACGGAATAAGGGATGCTATACCCCGGACTGGCCGAGTCTGGACTCCCGGCCGCTGCCGGAGTGGTTCGACAAGGCCAAGTTCGGTGTATTCGTGCACTGGGGCGTGTACTCGGTGCCGTCCTGGGGCAGCGAGTGGTTCTGGTGGCACTGGAAGGGCCAGGGGGCGCCACAGTACCAGAGCTTCATGCAGAACAACTACCCGCCCGACTTCAGCTACGCAGACTTCGCGCCGCAGTTCACGGCGCACTTCTTCAACCCGGACGAGTGGGCCGACCTCTTCCTGGCCGCCGGGGCCAAGTGAGTGTCGCCGCAGGTGCGGGCGGAGCGCCTCCTCCTCGGATCAGAGCAATTGGAGGGGGATTAGGCAGGTGGGAACCGAACTGTGGGAGGTGAGGCGACTTGCCCAGGGTCACACAGCTCTCTGATTTAAGATACCCCTGGGTCCTGTGTTTTGTCCCCAGAAGGAAGCAAAATCGAATGTGGCAACGCCTGATCTTAAGGGGAAGATGCATCTGGTTGGGAATTAGAAGGAAAAAGTTTCAGGGAGGTAGTGGGAGAGATAGCCCTCACTCAGTGTCTCCACCCGTATATCGAGAAGATTGAGCTAGGTGATACCTAATTGTCCATTCCAGGTCGACAATCAGGATTCCAGGATTTTAAGCCAGTGGTATGGAGTCTGGTCCTAGTTCAACTGTGAACTTGAACTAGGCATTTCACCTTCCTAAAGCCTCCTTCCATGGTTATAAAACAGGATTGTATTAGTTCCTTTCAGCTTTCATTTCTGGTGTGCAGTGTATTTGGGCAACAGTACGGATTCTCATTCATCTGCTCTTCTCAATGCTTTGCACACAGAAAGTGCTCGAGAAGTGTTAGAATTGTTTTGAGAACTGTTGGAGCTTGTGTGTGGATGCCGCAGAGAACTGAGTGCTGGGTGGGGAAGAGAGAGGCAAGGACCCATGAGGGTGCTGAAGGCTGGGGCCAGTCCTGGGAGAGTGATCCTTGAGGGCACTATGTAGCCAGGTGTTAAATAAGTTAGGGAATGGTTACCCTCAGCTTCTAGAAGGATTAGTTTGGCTGTTAGAAGAGAAGTAGGTTGGAGGAGAGTGAGAATGGAGGCAGGGAGATCTCCTGGAGCCAGGCTTGGAGCGGTCTTCCACCTTTGTCTCTTCAATCATCTTCCCAGTTTCAGTTTCTCTTGGACTTTACATTCTGTTGTACTAAAGAGAAATTACAACTGTTTAGTGTTTGCCATTAAATATATGAGAATAATGGGAATATAAGACTTGAATGAACAGAGGAGGTGTTTTCTATCTCCTAGGAATTAGAGATCCATAATTTACAAATGAAAAATAAAAAATAAAAATCTGGGAAACATCCTTTGTGCAGGCCCCTTATTTCGTGGACGGGATAACTGGCCCAGGTAGAGGAAGGGAACTAATGTCTTGATTCCAGATTTTTTCGACTCCAAGGAGAAGTTTCTTTCCCCCACACCAAGGGTCTGCAAACCATGGCCAGAGGGATTTTTGTCACCTCTGTAAATGAGAGGCAGTTCATATGGGCTTGGTGAAACAGATAGCTTACTTTTCTATCATCTGCTATTTCCAGTAGATATTTCTTTCTTTAGGGCAAAGGGTTAAGAAAAGCTAATCATTAATTCCCAGAGGGGTTGAAGAACGGAGAGAGCTAAGGTACATATCTTTTCCTTCACCTACTCCTTCCTTCCCTCTGGGCTTTCTCCTAGGCAGGGGACTAAGGACAGTGGCTTCCTCAAGTTTGCTTCCATTCCTGGAGCAATACCCAAGGGGCGTTGTGATGACAGCAACTCATACAAGTACATTTCCTGTAGGCGAGTGTATAGATATCAGTGTGAAAAAACTGACTCCATCTTTGTAAGCCCCCACTCTCTCTCAATTCATACTTTGCCCTTGACTAACCTAAATAGTCATGACCAGCATACACAGGCCTTGTAGTTGGTTAATGCCTAACTGTTCTGTAAGCCTACACAACGTAATCATAAAGATTCTTGTCAGTAAACAGCCAGAACGGTATAGTAACTGAGACGAATACCAAACTAGGTGTTGGTGTCACTTCTGAGCAATTATCAATCATAAGGCCCCTAGGAGTTAGGGTGCCTGGCTCATACTGCATTCTTTGTCCCTTTGCCTTGTCAATTATTAGTAGTTCAGCTGTACTTTAGAAGATTTACTATAATAACTGTAGAGCAGCAGAGAATAAGCTGTGCAGACTGCCCAGGTCATCTGTCCACCCTGACCCTACATCCCCATAAGTAAATTACCCTGTAATAAATTGTTATGTTTTATGGAGTTGCCTGCTTTGTTTTTTAGTCTTAAAACACCTTTGCATATACCTCGCTCCACATGCAGATAGCAAGTTCCCCCATTTCAAAAGCCTCAGGTATGTTGGATAAGTTCGTGCTCATAGCTCACTGCCCACTGCCTTTGCTCATATGGTTTTGATGTCCACAGGTATGTAGTCCTTACAGCAAAGCATCACGAAGGCTTCACAAACTGGCCAAGTCCTAGGTCTTGGAACTGGAACTCTAAGGATGTGGGGCCCCATCGTGATTTGGTTGGTGACTTGGGAACAGCCATTCGGAAGAGGTATATGTCTACAAATGGTTAATCCATCATTGCTTTTGATCTAGCAGCCATCCAGTGTATGATACCCTCTCTACTCTTGTGTATTTTCTAAGTTTACATTTAGGCAGTAACTTGAAGGGCTTCTGGCCTTTGAATTAGCAATGTTTGATGGTTGGCAGTTTTCATGTGACCAAAGGTGACCATCAGAGAAATTCACGGCCCTGTCTAGTTACCCAGCATAGACCACAATGCCCCATTTACCCTGTGAATGATTCTTTCTGGAAGGCCTTCCAAACCAGATCCTTTTTCAGTGTCCGATAGAAGGATCTGGGCCAGGGACTGGGTCTCTCATCTTCGCATCCCCCTTAGTTGTTAACACAGATCTTTGCAGGCATGCAGGGAAGGTGTAGATAAATGGTAGATCAAAAGGGAACTGAAAAGAGCAGTTAAAGCTGCAAAAAGTGAGGTAAGGAGCCACTGAGTTGATTCTAATTAATGCTCTGTAATATGTGCCACTTAATAAGAAGTAACTTCCCAAGATCAAAGAGATAAGAAGTGGCAGAATTGGGATTTGAACCCAGGTATTCTGGGTTTGGACACTACAGTTCCAGGTATGTTTGCCTGTAAGGAGTAAAAGTCATATTTGTACCATGCTCATGCTCAGCCCTATTGTGGTTTGGTAAACATGACGTCCTGTTTAAGGTGTGGGCCAGCTGCCTCTTTGTGTAAATGAAGTTTGATTGGAACATAGCTACACCCATTATTTTGTGGGTGGTCTAATGCTGCTTTCAAGCTGCAGTTTCAGAGCTTGGTTAGAGACTGCAAGGCCTGCAAAGACCAAAATACTATCTGGCCCTTTAAGAAAGTATGTGCTGACTCCTATATTCAGTTTCCCAGAGATGTGCTTAGCTAATAGTCCTGCGGTAAAACTCAGGTGTTGATTAGATCCAGACTTTAGGATCCTTGATTTTTATCTTCTTTGTATCTATTTAGTTACCGAGGCTTATGATGAAATACTTAACTCCAATTCTTTCTGCTTCATCTGCATCATTGCAATATAGCCTTACTTCTTACTTGCATTATAGTGTTTCTGTAACAAAACAAGCTTTATTGTATATGAAAATAGGTCAGTTTAACTACATTTCATTTTGGGTATGTCAAGGACTATTAGTCTTAGATAAGTGAAACAATAAACTATTCATTAATTTCATCTACATGAAAATGTTACCGATGATTATTTCTGAGTGATAAAATTTTGGATATTTTATTCTTTATACTTTTCTCTATTTTTCAATATCTCTACAATACATAATCTTACGGTTGACAGAGAAAACATTTTTTAAAAAACTGACTGTATGTTATGATTGAGATAATTGACTTAAAGATTAAAATATGGCTTAAGTGACATTGATGTTAAAATATTTATGTAAAAAATAATAAATAAAATATTTATGTACTATCAGAAACATAGTAAACCCAATCATGTTTGCTTAATTGAATGATAAGAGATAATTTAAGGAGATGGTTTTGGATCCCACTCTCCGGAATGGCCTAATGGGTGATTTTCACTGAGGTGTAAAAATACTGCCACTGATTTTTCTTAAACTATTTTTCCATTGTTTAAAGACAGTTACTGTCCTGTTTTTTCTGTTTAAGGAACATACGCTATGGACTCTATTACTCTCTCTTAGAATGGTTCCATCCACTCTACCTACACGATAAGAAAAATGGCTTCAAAACACAGTATTTTGTCACTGCAAAATCAATCCCAGAGCTATACGACCTTGTTAACAGGTAAGAAACAGAAACGTTTTTGGCTTTATGACTTTTATCAATAAAATCAGAGCTTCCTAGAGGATACTGTTATGTTGGGGGAAAGGATAGAAGGGAGTATATGAAAGAATCTAGAGGACATCAAAATAATAAAAATGGTGGTTGTATTAAAGCAAAATATATTTTTTCCTCCTACCTTGCAAAACTTCAGTAATGTGGTCACATTACCTTTATAAGTTGAAACAATCGAACAAAACCCAGGACAGTAGTGAGTCAGAACTTCGGTTCCCTTGGTGTCTTCTTTGTCAGCACCTTGGAGAGAGCAACAGCGTCTCATGGACCCTGTGTGGGATTTGGCATCCAGTAGATTTGCATTTGAATCCTAGCTCTTGTTGCTTATAAGCCTTAAACAAATCACCTGTCTGCACCTCAGATTCTCATCCCGTCAAGTGAGAAAATAATGCCTTCTGTAGAGGGCTTAGAGTAATATGTGAAAAATATCTGTTACTGTGGCTGGTACAGAATAAGTGTTATTATCAATATTCTTAAAATGATCACTTTTGTTTTGGGATTTATCACTCTAAAGAAATAGTACAGTTGTAAGAGACTAGCAGAAGCTCGCAGTCAGACAGAACTCGATCTGAAGTCCAGTTTTTTTTTTCTTACTGTGTGGCCTTGAACAAACTACTTGATCTTTTTAGATTTCTGTTTCTCTATCTGTGAATTGGGGATAATATACACCATTGTAAGAACTGATGAAGTGGTGAATATAAAATTCCTAGTACAGTTTCTTGTACACGGTAAAACACGGCTTACTATACCTTGCTCCTTAAATAGGCAATCTTTTTCCTGGAGTCTACTCGCTCTCCTAGTTACGGAGTACAGAATAGGAGTTGACATTAGGCAGATTTACATTTGCGTCCCAGCTCCTGTGACAGGCTTTGTCACCTAAAACAAATTGCCCTGTGGCGCATCAGATTCTTGCTTTCTAAAGTGGGACTAATAACGCTTACCTTATAGGTAATGCTCACACTCACAACTCTTCCAGAAAGAGTAATAACGTATGAAGGTGCAGCTGTGGCTCAGGTGGTTCTTTCTATACATCCATTATGGTCGAAGCTTTGGGTAGTTGTCCAAAATAACGCATTTGGCAGAAGAGTTCAAGCTCTTAATAGTCTCAGAAGTGGGACCCTTAATCCTGTCATTTGGAAGCACCACTCTTATTGGAAATTAGTTGCTAGAAGGAAACCAAATTGTATAACACTGATTACAACTCTAGTTCTTAAAAAGACATGAAAGGAAAAAGATTAGGAGGAACTATAGAAAAGTGCTGTGTAGTCAGTCTACAGCCATGCTACCCTGAACAAGCCCGATCCCATCTGATCTCAGAAGCTGAGCAGGGTTGGGCCTGGTTAGTACTTGGATGGGAGGCCACCTAGGAAGACCAGGTGCTGTAGGCATAAAAAATAAAAAAAATAAGGGATCGTAAGCTGACAAAGTCCTTGCAATCTGTGAGGTCAACCAAGGGTTGCCTCGCCTAAAAAATAAAAAATAATAATAAAAATTACAAAAGTGCTGTGTATTAAATAGTGGTTTTGTTAGCAGAGAGTTTTTTTGTGTGTGTCTGTGGTTGTATTTGTCTCTTTAGTTTTCCACATTCTCTACACTGGTAATTTTATGGTACTTTCATAATGGGAGAAAATTGATTTATAAGTATTTGTTAAAAAATGATTCATGAGATTTTACTGTGAATGGATTCAGATAATGAACTGTTCTGATTGCATGTTTTTCAGGTACAAACCTGACTTGATTTGGTCTGATGGAGACTGGGAAAGTTCCGATACTTACTGGAACTCTACAGGTTTCCTTTCTTGGCTCTACAATGTAAGCCCAGTCAAGGTATGTGATTATATGATTTATCTCTTACTTATCTGTTGTGATAAAAGAAAGTATAAGAAGCCAAGATCTGGAGTAATACAATAGTGACAACAGCAGCATTAATAAATAGCAATATCACTGTGGGGGTGTAGGGGCCAGGGGACTTAATTGATGTTAAGGGTTTCTCCCTTCTACCTCCCTTCCTCGAATATAAGCTTTATTTTTCTCCTTTAATACATGACTTTGACAACATAGGTTTAAATCTTGCTAAAATTAATATACCAAACATACAAAATTAAATGATAGGAGTAAAATGTGACTAGCTATGACCTCACCTACTCTATATTGATTATGTAGTTTAACTCTCAAGGGGAAATTGTATTTTCCTTTTATCCAAATTTTTGAGGGAACTTTGTCTTCCTCCCCCTCTTCCCCATAACCAACACTATTACGCTGCATAATAGCTGCCCATTTACTGTTTGTATTTTGGTCCACTTATGAAGTAGCAGAAGTCTTAATCTTCACTATCGAAAATTTCAAAAATTTCACATATTCTAGATTTGTTGTGGAGCTAGAAAAATCTTAAGTATAAGAATAGTTGGAACTAAGCTATCTTGGTAGACTCAAACCTCTTATTGGGTAACTATTACTAAACTCAGAAAATGGGAAGAAAGAAAAAAGAAAAGAGATCCCTTGTGACAAATTAGGAGTAGTTTTCCGGGACTTGCCAAATGTGTGGGGACTTTTAGTGGCACAGCGTCATAGTTCCCCCTTGAGGGTCCTCACCGGGTGACTCAGATGTGGACCCTTGGGTGGGATGCTGCAGACCCTGATCTACCCACTCTTGTTCCGAATGCTCTCTCCTGTATTAGGAAAGAGGGTTATTTGGGAGCTATATTCACATTAGAAAGGTATTTGTAGGTGTAACAGTCCCTTCTCCTTACCATTCCCTCCATGATTCCTGCATGGCTCACTCCTGTGCTCTTTGGAGGTCTTCGCTCAGGGGTCATCCGTTAGTGCAGGCTTCCCCGCCACCCTATGTCCAATTGCACCACGTCCCTGTCATGCTACATGTCTTTCCCTGCTTTCTCTTTCTCTTAGCATTTACCTGGTCTAACACATTTCAGATACCATTTACACTGTTTATTATCTGTCTCTTTCACTAAATTGTCAGCTTTACAAGGGCCAGGATTTGGGTCTGTTCATGGCTGTATCCCCAACCCTGGGAACAGCACTTGGCCCAGCCGGGCACATAATAAATATTGGTCGAATGTAAACTAAATATGGCTCTGGACAATTTATATTCTTTCCTGGCAAAAGTAAGAAGCACCCCTGGATCAGTGTTTCCCGTTTACATTAATCCCTAGATAGTTAACTCTGATGTAATGTTATATTATAATTGTCCACATATTATGGACAGTTGTCTCTTTAGCTCACCTCTCCTGGATCTCTGAGGACAAGAACTGTTTTATTCACCTTGGATACCCCAGTATGAGCCTCATAGTAGTAGTAAACATTTAATCTAGATATTCCATGTAATATTTTCTCATAGTTCAGCTAAACCTTGAAGGAAAAGAATATTTGATTGCTGGCTTTCTTTACTAGGTCGTGTAGTGAAAGTGTCCTGGGCTGGTTTCAAATACCTGATTCATAGTCCCCGCTTTTGGAAACTACCTGGGGTTGTTACCTCGGGCAAGTCTTCTCTCCATTTCTACTCTAATAGAATAAGTGACTTACTAGATGATCTTTAAAATAGGCTCTTCCAGTTCTAAGGTTACATCACTAAACCAGAGTTTCTCAGCCTCGGCACTACTGATACTGACATTTGGGGCTGGATATTTCTTTGTTGTAATGGGGCCGTCCTGTCTCTACCCACTAGATGGCAGTAGCACCACCCCAGTTGTGACAACCAAAAATGTCTCTAGATTTTGCCAAATTCCTCTCCAGGGCAAAATGGGCCCCAGTTGAGAACGACTGCTGTAGACTAACTATGTTCCTTGCTTCCAAATAGACTCTTAATCTATCACAGTGTGTTATGTAAGGAAGCTAAGGGGTTTTACCCCTGACGACCCTGTACTCTTTCCTCCTTTAGAGTGAGGTGGTAGTAAATGACCGATGGGGCGTGAACTGTTCCTGTCACCATGGAGGATACTACAACTGTGAAGATAAATTCAAGCCTTCGAGCTTGCCAGGTCACAAGTGGGAGATGTGCAGCAGCATAGACAAGCTCTCCTGGGGCTACCGTCGCGACATAGTGATGTCTGACATTGCAGATGAAGCTGAAATCATTTCGGTAAGACACCCGTGAGTTAGTTATTTGTTAACTACTATCTCAAACTAGCCTTCTAACCGCGTGTGGTGGAAGCACCCTGGATGGAAATGCAGGCCGATAGAAGCCTTTAGGTTATTAAATGACCTGTCCCGAGGGAATAATTATAATTACAGAAGAAAGTTACACACAGAGTTATTCTTCCCAGGATTATTTTCAGTCGGACATACAGGTTGTTTCAATTTCTTGCAATCATAAAGGGATAGTTAAGTAGATTTGGGGATTGTCCTTAACCATTAAAATGTTTATCAAGGTAATATGGGTTAACGCTTAGAGTGTTGAGTGAAAAAATAAATTACATTTTATCACAATTATGTAAAGTTAACTACATAGGGAAAAGACCAGAAGGAAACATAAAAAGTTAATGGTGTGGTGTCTTTTAGTACTGTAACTAATTCTCCTTTTTAAAATTTCTGTATATAACCTTAATTTTTCTGGGCCACCTTGAAGTGCACCTGTTTAAAGTCATAGTAAACACACATACATCCCACTCCAGAAATCTTGAAGAACGTACATGAGTTCTTCTTACTCACAAAGATACGTTCCAAGACCCCCAGTGGATGAAACCACAGATAGTACCGAACCCTATATGTACTGTTTTTCCAATACATACATACCTCTGACAAAGTTTACTTTATACATTAGACATACAAGAGGTTAATAACAATAACGAATAATAATATAAAACAATTATAACGACATGCTGTTATAAACGTTATGTGAGTGTGGTCTCAAAATATCTTATTGTACTGTACTCACCCTTCTTGTGATGATGTGAGATGATCCAGTAACCTGCGTGATGAGATGAAGTCAGTTACTCAAAACGATGTGCAATTTAAAACTTATGCATTGTTTATTTCTGGAATTTTCCATTTAATATTTGTGGACGGTGGTTGACCGTGGGAAAGCAAAACCTCGGATAAGGTGGGGATCTGTTATATCTCTTCACAGCATATTTTCCTGACGGGGCGGCATATACATTTATATAGCCCATCGCATACAGTGTCCCTAAATTCTTCAGATCTCTTCCATCTCCCTAAAGTCTCCTGGGCACCCCCTCCAAGTCTCTTCTCTCTGAACCCCATATTCTCTCTGTATGACTCCATGTGATCCCTTCATGGCGAAGTGCTTTGTTCTCAGCTTTCCTACTCGAATTCTGTGCTTCTGACACACGACCCTCCGTACCACCATCCTAAGACAGTCTCATGGAGAAGCGGCCATGATCGCTTCCTGGAATCTGAATTAATGTATTTCTCCATCTTGTAGCAGCATTTTTTATTTTTCTCGTATAAGCTTGTCCTGCTTTTATAATTACAAAAATATATAGTATTTTCAAAAGGGTAAAGGTTATTCACAAAGCAGGGAGAAAATGTGCCCTAGAGTCTTTTCTTCTCTTAATACCTGTGTGTTCTAGGCATTATGCCAGGCTTGGCATTATTCGTAGCTAGGATTTCATTCCTTCTGCTCTCTCCAGGAACTGGTTCAGACAGTAAGTATGGGAGGAAACTATCTTCTCAACATTGGGCCAACTAAAGATGGACTGATTGTTCCCGTCTTCCAAGAAAGGCTACTTGCTGTAGGGAAGTGGCTGAGGATCAACGGGGAGGCTATCTATGCCTCTAAACCGTGGAGGATGCAGTCGGAAAAGAACACATCTTTATGGTGAGTCTTGCTTGTCTTCCTCCGTGTGCAGAAAGGGAACTGCAGCCCATCCTGAACTGGCACCTCGTCGTGTCTGCAGTGTTAGCCAAGCTGGAAGTCGTCTCAAGGAAACCCGAAAGCTGTTCTTTGGCTATTAAAACTGTACCCCAGCTGACGTCGTAGGCCACCAGGATATCTTTGACTCGTGAGGGAGGTGTTAGGCTCGGTGCAAAAAGGAGCCCCAAAGTGCCAGTCAATTTACTTGCCGTCGTTACCCTGCTTCGTCAACGCAGTAACAGCTCATACTTGTGTTGCGCCTACAGTGTGCAAGGCTCCGTTCTAAATTCTTTCCACCAGTTTAATCCCCTCAGCAAGCCCACCACATCGATAACTGTTCATTATCCCCATGTAACGAGTGAGACTGGGGGCCCAGGGCTGTAGTATAACTTGCCTAGGATCTCAGAGCTAGTAAGTGGAGAAGTCATGATTCATACTTGGAATTGTGGATCTAGCTATTTGATCTGGGGCTTGAATTTTTTTCAGTGCCAAATGGGATGATGCTACTTAACTTCCTAGAGTCGTTGTGAGGGTTAAATGAGATAACATATGCAAAGCTCCCAGCAGAGAGCCAGGCGCATGCTCCGTGTTCAGTAAAGGATATCTGCTAGTGCTGTGCCGTAGAGCGCAGGTCCTTGGATCAGGGGAACCACGTCATCCCCCTCTGTTTCAGATGAGTTTCTATTCAGGGGTTTTCATCTTCTTCTCTAAGCACAGCGAAATCCCAGAATGACAAATTTGTCTTCACTGCGCATCTTGCCCTTGTTAAATCCTCTGGTGTTTTCACATGGATTTGGGGTTGGAAAAAAAAAAAAAAAAAAGATATTTGAATACTAAGGCAAATGGTTTTGGTGTGAAATAACTAGTATAAGAGTTAAAAAATGTTTAAAGAAAACTTATAAACCAATAGAGAGGGAAAATGGAAGCTCTTACCAGAAAGAGGCTGCTTTCTTCCCACAGACCTTAAATGGTGTTGAGTTGTGAGTGCAGTGACAGACTCAAGGTCTTGGGATTGGTAGATAATAGAAAGGGGAATGCAGGTTATTTGTCAGGGTAACAAGCCAGGTATCTTTGACAATGATGTTTCTTTTTCCCCAGCTATACCTCAAAAGGATCGACAGTTTATGCCATTTTCCTGCACTGGCCAGACAACGGAGTCTTAAGCCTTAAATCCCCCCAAGCTACCTCCACTACACAGGTAATGAGCCTCGGTCATTCCTTTCAGAGATGTAACTTTTTCTAAAGGCATTGACAGGTCTTCCCTACTTCTTCCTTCCCTCCCCAGGCTTCTCCCATATTTACTCCCCTTTCAGACTGTCTTCCCTGCCCTGGCCCAGCGTGCTTGTTCCCCGCCGTGTTCAGGCCATATTCTGTACTCATTAATGCGTTAATATGTTCTCCATTCCTATTTGCTTTCTGCAGATAATGATGTTGGGGATCCAGAAAGATCTGAAATGGTCTACAAGTCCATCAGAAGGCCTCCTCATTTATCTGCCCCAGTTATCACCTTCTGCTTTCCCAGTTGAGTTTGGTTGGACCATAAAGATGACAGGAGTGAAGTGATCACTAGAGTTCAAGAGGAAAGAGACACTGCTCACTGTTCACTGCTTTGATTTTCCTCTTACAGTACCATCATTGTAATAAACTACTCTTTGTTTTCTACCCAGAGATGGCTTTTCCAACACATTTTAATCAAAGGAACTGAGTGTACTGCTCTCAATAGATCAAAGATCTAAGATTCATTGCTAGCATATCTCTCTCCGATCCACAAAGGTACTAAACAGTTAAGCTCTGACAATTCATCCATTCCTAACCATGGAAATTACCTACAGTGAACCTTCCCTCCATTCTCTGTGTTTGATCACCTGCTTGCTCAGTGCCTTCAAATAAGAAATAACCCAGGTCATGTTGTTGCCTGTGGGAGGAGGCATAAGCTCCTCCACCACAGGCCATTTATTTAGCATCACCAGCACCTCCCAAAGAGCGGGAGAGCCTGGAGGGAAGGGAAAAGGCTTGCTAGGTTGCTAAGAGTTAGCTTTTCAGAAGTTTCCAAAGCCAACTCAGGGCTCAGTTTGTGTATAATGACACCATGAAGAAAATGGATATGGTTCTGCTCTGGTTTTTAAAATACGGTCAAATAAATAAATTTGTATGTCAAATCATTTCTACCAAAAAGCATATTGTAGCTTTCTTCTCCCAGTTTCTATGTGGACTGCTTAGAGCTTTATGTTTCTGTTTTTTAAAAAGGGCCTGCCAAGCCTCCTCAATGCAGAACAAAAAATGTAATCTGTTTGGTTTTTCTGCTCCTTACTTCTAGTACTGTTCTTTTGGGTTAACGACCAGAATAACTCTTTAGTTGTGATCTAATCAAGTGTTCTATTTTTTATTTAATAGGTATATTTAGAAATTTCTACCCAGCATTTAAGGAATATTTTTCTCAAGTACATACAGAACATTTACAAACGTAAATACCAAAGAAGCAATACTGTATAGACTACAATATGTCAGCAACATAATTAAAGGACCAGAAAAACTTGGAGGGAAAAAAACCCATGTTTGAAATTTTTAAAACATACTTCTAACTTGGTGATCAAGGAAGGCACCAGAAGGGGAATTAGAAAATCCTTAGAGTGATTATGAAAATACTATGTTTTGAAATTTGTGAAATGTAGCTTTAAAAAAAAAAAAAAACTTTAGAGAGGATTCTGGGAAGATGGTGGAAAGCACCAGGAATCTGTCTTCTGACCTAGACAACAACTGTACCAGCAAAATATGTCTGATGTAGAAGTAAGGAAATGAGAAGCAGAAACTAAAGAAGCAGAACACGATAATGATCAACAAGACCAATAGCTGATTCTTTGAAATACTAATAAAATAGACAAAGGGAAAAAGAGATAAGGCACAAGGAAATAATTTTAGGAATGAAAACAGACACATTATACACCAGGATTAAAAAGAATAATATGAATGATTTTATACTAATAAAATTTAAAACAAAATGAACAGATTTCTAGAAGATAGCATTAAGCAAAATGGCTTACAGGGAAATAGGACTTTAAAGTCCTCTAACATTTAAAGGAACTGAATCTCTAGTGCACAATCTTAACCATAATGAAAACACCAGACTCAGATGGTTTTACGGATGCGTCCCACAAAACTTTCAAAGAGGTTGGAAGTCTTATAGTTTTTCAGACAATAGGAAAAGGGGACATGTCTCAACTTACTCTTAATATTACAGTAACTTTGATACCACAATTACAGGAGAAGACTAAAATAAGAGGATAATTCTATCTACTCAGGAACAAAGATTCAAAAAGTCCTAAGGAAAATATAGCAAACTGAATCCAGGCAATAGTCATAAAAGTATAATAAATAATGTTAAAATTGGTTGCATTTCAGGAATTTAAGGTTACCATTAACATTGGAAATCTATCAATGAATTTACCACATTAAAGGAGAAAAGCTAGATGATATTCTCAATAATTTCTGAAAAAAAATTTTGGATAAAACTTAAAACACATTAGTGATTAAGAAAAAAATCTCCTTGCCAAGCATTAGTGATTAAGAAAAAAATCTCCTTGCCAAGCAAGTTTGGGTACAAACTAAGAATTTATAGCAAACTTTATACTTAAAGGGTAGGTGTTTAGAAGCAAACCTTTCCAACCAGGAGTGAGGTGAGGTACCCAGTATCACTGTATTCAGTGTTGTTCGAAATGCCCTAATCAATATAGTAAAATACATAAAAGAAATAAAGATGTAAAGAATTAGGAAAGAAGGAACCAAGCTGTTCTCGAATGATGCGATTGTCCACGCAGAAAACTTCACAGAATATACAAATGAATTATTAGAATTAATAAGATACTTTAGTAGGTTGTTGGATTGATAAATAATCAATTTAATTTCTACAGTCCAGAAATGAGAAAACTATGAAAAACTTCCATTTACTATAATAACAAAAGGTATTAAAGTATCTAAAACAAAATTAGCAAAAGTCGTGCAGGAAACAACTCGCATAGCGCAGATGGCCCTAAGTTTCCCAGCGGAAGGAGCTGTAGGGACCGCAAGATGGAGCCGGGGGTCTTCTCAGCCCCGTTGAATGTTTTCACACCTCAACCTTTCTGATTGTATGGAAGGTCTCCAGTAAATCCCGAGGGGTGTCTCTGGGAATAGATCCAACTCCTGATAAAATCGGGGGCCCCAGGTGTATCCCCAGCTCTTAAATCTTCCAGAAGATACTGAATGTTTGAAGTGCTTTAAAGTGTGAGTCCATGATGGTTCTCATGGAGACCAGTAGATCCAACTCCTTAAGATTGAATTCCAAAGTGTGACCCCAACTCTAAGTCTTCAGTATTACACACAATGTCTTGAGTAAATTTGCACTGTTGGGCATTGTTCGAGAATGGCTGCTTTGAAAACCGGCAGATCCAACTCTTTACAAAATTGAGTTCCAGTCTACAGCCATGCCGTCCTGAACATGCCTGATCTCGTCTAATCTCAGAAGCTAAGCAGGGTTGGGCCTGGTTAGTACTTGGATGAGAGACGACCTAGGAAGACCGGGCGCTAAATAAATAAATAAATAAATAAATAAATAAATAAATAAATTTGAGTCCCAATATGTGTCCCCAACTCTTAAGTCTTAAATAAGTGCATCAAGTGTCTGAAGTAAATCTACACTGTTGGGTTTGATGCCAGGATGGTTCCATCAGAATTTCGTAGATCCAACCCTTACTAGCTCGAGTCCCAAACTCTGCCCCATCTCTAATACTTCCAGATTGCACCTTAATGTCTGGAGTAGATATGATTCCGAAATCCATCTCCAATGGAGATCAGTAGATCCAACTTCTTACAAAATTGAAGTCCAAGGTGTGTCATTTGCTTTCAGCCTCTCTGATCAGGTGGACTAGCTCAGCGAAGGGTCACAGGCAAGGATGGTTTGCTGTGGTGGCTTGTGGATAAGAACCCCCTTACAAAACAGAGGATCAAGGTATGTCCCCAACTCTTAAACCTTCTAAATAATGTCAAATGTCTCCAGTAAACCTACCTTGGAGGATCTTTCTCACTAGAGACGAGTAAATTGAACTTTATACAAGATTTGCCCTTAGTTCAAATGTCTCAAATAATTTAGTGTGGGAATTACCAGACCAGGCCAGGACAGTTTGCAGAGAAGAATGGGTTAACCCCTTTCAAAACTGAGGCCTGAGGCATGTCTCAACTCTTTAGAGACCTTGGGAGGCCACTTCCTCCCATCTGCCATCAAGTCTTAAGCTGACAAATTATTTTTCACTGTGCTTATTTAGAAAACTGACAAAAGTGACTCCCACAGTCCATTAATGGGCTGGGAATTTTCTGAAGATAGGAAATCTTGCCACAGTTGCCACCAGGGGACATGTGGTACATCTGAAGAGATCTTGTCGAGGCCCATGACACTGTACGTGTGGAGGCTTCCTTGGGCCGTGGACCAACTTCAAGCAGGTGGAAAGGTGAGACTGGGCCTTTGAGGCTCAAAGTACTCTGTTGTTGGTCATCTTAGGGACTTTTCCTCCCTTCATTTATTTAATTATGTGTTTGCCATTTAAAAAAAAGAGCTTTATTTTTGAGATACAATTCACATTATACAATTCACCCATTTAAAATGTACAGTTCAATGGTTTTTAGCATATTCACAGAGTTGTTCAACCACCATACAATCAATTTCAGAATATTTTTATCATCCTAAAAAAAAATCCTGTACTTTTTAACAATCACCCTCATCTTCCCTCAACACTCTCCCAGCACTGTCTAATCACTAATCTACTTTCTGTCCCTATGAATTTGCCTATTCCAGACATTTCATATAAGCGGAAGCATGCAATATTTGTCCTTTTGTGTCTGGTTGGTTTCACTTAGTATAATATTTTCTAGATTATTCATGTTAGAGCATGTATTAAAATTTCATTCCTTTTTTGCCTGAATAATATTATGTTACACACACACACACACACACACACACACACACACCCCACATTTTGTTTATCCATTCATCAGTTGATGGACATTTGAATTATTTAGCTCTTTTGGCTCTTGTGACTAATGCTGCTATAAATATCAACAGACAAGTTATCTCTTTGAGTCCCTGCTTTACAGTTCTCTTGGGTATATACCTAGGAGTGGATTGCTGGGTCATATGATAATTCTATGCTTAGCTTTCTGAGGAACCACCAAACTGTTTTCCACAGCAGCTGGACCTTTTTGCATTCCCACCAGCAACCTATAAGGATTCCAATGCCTACACATCCTTG
>NW_011888817.1:3261179-3317277 GCF_000151845.1 Pteropus vampyrus | reverse complement strand
GATACCACGTCGACCCAGAGGCCCACCCAAAAGGCGGGGCCGTCACCTCCTAGCGGCGGTCAGTCGCTCCAGCAACCCTGGGCTGCCCAGGGGCCTCTTGGGCCAAGATGGCCACGACGCGAAAGATGATTCCGCGGAAACGGCTGCGCTTGGCGTCCCTCCAGGCCGTAAGTGCCCCCTGCTAGCCCAGGGGTGGCCCTGCAGGCCACGCGACAGTCCGGGTAGGGGGCTTGCGGTCGGCCGGCTCACTCCACCAGAGGCGAAGCGGCACACCTGTTCAGGCTAGAGTCAGGGGAACCTCGGAGTCTTAGACCCTCTCGGTCGTGCCCAAACCCCTTGGAGGGATTGGGGGAAAACGGAGGCCCAGAAATAGGGAGCGACTTGTCCGGGTCGTGGAGACCCGGATGCCGTCGCCGGTGTCCTGATTCCCTGTTCAAGGCGCTTCGCTGTGACTCTGGCATCTTTCTCCCTCTAATTAAGCGTCAGACTTCTCCAAGCTCCTCATTACTGAAAAATAACAAATACCCTTCCAGATTCGAGTGGGAAAAAGCAAGGCCATTCCTCTCCCTTCGACTTCATTCCCAGCTCCTGTTGCTTTTGGGGACGCTTGGCGACTATCCCAGAGTACCTTGCAAAGGCTGGGGTTCCGTGGGGCCAAGCCGTGATTCCCTCGGAACTGTACTTTAAGCCAGTTTGATCCTGATGTTTTTCTCCTTCTCTCCCATGCTGTGAGTGGATGGAAAATATCGGAGATCTAGTTATGTAAGAGTTAAATAAATCGTGTTAGTTAAAGCTCAAGTGTGCTGGCCGGTGGTTCTGCCACTTTCTAGGCTGTGTGACATAGTTATTTACTCTACAAACCTCAGTTTTCTCATGGGTAGACATGGATTGACATTGAACATGGGTAGACATTATCTCAGGGTTGTTTTGAAATTAAAGAAAATGTAGGTAAAGCATTTGACTGTGTTTTAGCTCTTAGTAAGTGATCTTTCAGTGTATTTTTGCCTTAGAGAGTTTAGGAGTTATAACTGTGTGGTAGGAAAAAATTACACTATCTCAGCAGTGAACCCTTCTCAGAAAACCACTCTAATGTCTACTAGCCAGCCCCCTCTACCAGTTGCACATGTATAGATAGATAGATAGATAGATAGATATAGATATAGATAGATAGATAGTAATTCCAACTTGAAAAGTTAAAAAAATTAAATAGGATGGTGGATATCAATGTGCTGTGAGAAAAATTCCTGGTTTAATGAGATGGTGGTGGTAGGCCCTCCATGGAGTTCCTAGCATAGACGTGATACCAGAAGCAGTCAGTTCAAGTCCAAACGTCTTTCCTTCCTAGCTGCGTGATTTGGGGTAATCTTTCTGAGGCGGTTTCTTTCTCTGTGGAGCTGGGATCATGATAGTCCCCGCTGTGTAGGAACTAAATGAGATACTGATGCCTGAAGGTGGAACTGGGCGTGAGTCGGTATTAGCCGTTGATACAGGTACACCATAGCTCCAGAAGCTGTGGCTCAGGACTGGTGGTTAGAGGGGAATCATCTCTGAGCAGAACTTTACAGGGTGACAAAACTAGATGTTTAACCAAGAGAAGAGAAGCCTGGAGGGACCAAAGGTGGCAAAGAGGCCACATGACCTAGGGGTTGAGAGCACATGCTCTAGATCCATACTGCCAGGTTAAATATTGGCTTAGTGACTAGTAACTGTGTGACCTTGGAAAAGTTACTTAATCTCTTTGGGTTTCACATTTATCACAATAAAATGGGAATTGTAATTGTTTCTACCTAATAAGGCTGTTGAGAGAGAGATATGGGTTAATATGTAGAAGGCACTTGTAAGTGTCTCCAAATATTAAATGCCTAATAAATGTAAATTATTGTTATATGAAGAGTTATGTGGAAGGAAGTGAAATTGAGTTTATTTTGTTCTAATAAAAGGAACTTGGAAGCAGGTTCCCCGTCGTTTCAACAACATTCAACTGTTCTTTATTGAGCCCCTATTAGGTCCCAGGGCCTTGGAAATATAACAGTGAATGTGACAAAGTCCCTGCCTCATGAAGCTTACATTCCAGTGGGTCGTTTTAGGGTTACGTACCAGCAGAGGATGAACACCCCTGTCGGATAGAGATTCAACTTGCAGGGACCCTGCAGCTTAGCCTGTTAATGTCATGCAATTCAGTGGTTCATCACCTTAATCTCTAGGAAGCTTGATGGATAAAACCAAGGCCAGTCCAAGAGAGTCATTCAAGTTCCAGCTGATATAGTGGGGAATATTTCCTCACTTAGGCGTTTCAGGAGATCTTTAGTAGATTACACAGTGCACCTCTCCCCTTGCCACATTGCAGTATGATTAAATTTGGTAAAACGAAGTAAATTTGAAGTGTTGTAGTATTGAGAAGAATAGAAAAAAGAGAGAAATTGTATTACTTGGGGTGAGGAGAGGAAGATTTGGGGCAGACTTTATATAGAGGAGACTCAAGGCCTTTTTTTTTTTTTTTTAAATGTCTTCAGTTGCTGAAGGTGTCATCTCCCTTCAGACCGCTCTCCTCATCACCACCCAGCCTGCGATCGTGATGAACAGAGCCCTCCTCCATCCCCCCAACCTCACTAAGTCCAAGACTAACTCCTCCCCACACCCAGTAATTGCCCTCTCTTCGCAGAGCTGTGCCCTTCATGCAGTTATTTGTTGTTTCAGTAACTTTTTAATGAGTGCCTACTCTATGCCAAGCACAATGCCAAACACAAGAGATGAAGTGGAAGTTGAGACAAAGTCCCTCAAAGAGTTCACATTCCACTGGAGGAAACACTGAGTGGACATTATTGGCAGTAATCTGAAGAAAGTAATTACAGTCCTGAAATGGGAAATAATGAGGGTGGGGGGATTGGTAGCTTTATTTACAAAGGGTGTTCAGAAGAGGCCTATCTATGACTGAAAGATAAGAGAGAGGGAACCAGATGTTGGAAGAGCCAGGTGATGAGCACTCTGGGCAGAGGGAAGAGTAACTGAGGCTCTGCTGTGGGAGAAAGGCCAGTGGGACTGGAGCATAGTGACCCCATGCAGTGGGGGAGGGAGATGTCGAACAGTAGGAACAAGTAATGAAATGAGTTCACTGACATCTGCAGTAGCCAAATGATAAGAACTTTATAGGCCATGGTGAGTGGGGAGAAGGGGATGAGTCACGTTTCTGGCTTAAGCAACAGGATGCATATGATGCTTTTTTCTGAGACAGTGTAAAGTCAGCTGGGCTTTAGGAGGAATTAAACAGTCTGCTTTGAGACTTCAAGGTTTGAGAGGTACAAATAATTTTGTGTAAATGCTTAGCTGTCAGGCAGTTGGAAATGGGTCCAGACTTCAGGGGAATTGGTAATGGGCCTGTACCGGGAGCACAAATATCCTGTTTATTTCTCTTTCTAAATGACATTTTCTTTCTTCTCTTAATTCTTAAAGAGACCAAGTATGAATTAAATGATGAGCAATACTGCTCCTTGTCTCAGTATTAGTGAAGATGGATCCATTCTTTCAGATTTTTCCCCCCTAGGGAATTGTGACACTCTCATTATTTTTTGTTTCCTCTTTTTAACCTAAGATCAGCACCTCATCTGTGGGAACTTTCCCAAAGCAGGTGAAAATTGTGGAAGTTGGTCCCCGAGACGGACTACAAAATGAAAAGGTAAAGTCGGAGATCAACCAAAAAAGTTTTTTTGATCATCGAGAGTAGACATGGTTAGGTGCATCAGGGATGCAAGACGTGATCACTCTGCCCAACTTAAGGTAGGGCCAGGGAAACCAGGCAGGCACCTGTGACAGTTAAGCAATGTAAGAAGATGGTACAACAGGTGTGCTATCCCCGTGTCCATCCCAAGGCCCAGGGAGCTGGGGTGGATGATGAGTGCTGCGGGAGTGTAGAGTGCAGGCGAGGACATGCCTTTAGACCCAGCATAAGGGGATTTATCCAAAGGAAGTCACTAAGGCCACATGCAAAGATTTAGCCTTGGGGATGTTCCTTACAACACTGTTGGTAATAGCAGAAAATTGGAAGAGTGCTATCCAATAGAACTTTCTGTGAAGATGGAAATGTTCTAGACCCGAGCTGTCCCATGTGATAGCCACTACACACAGGTGGCTACTGAGCACTTGAAATGTGACTAGCGCGGCTGAGGAATTGAATTTTTATTTTTCATTTTAATTCATTTAAATTTATATAACCACAGATGGTTAGTATCTAACATATTGGACTGCACAGATCTAGAAAGTTACATATCCAAGAGGTTTTAAGGGTGGTTTTCTTTTGTTTTTGGCATATGTTTCGGAAATAATCATGTATTATTTTTTCATTAAGAAAAGTTGCTTTTTTTCCCTAAGCATGACCAGCCTGATTTTAATAGTGAGCACTTGATGGAAACAATAAGCTGTAAGCTCCATGAGGGCAGAATCATGTCTGTTCTACTCATTGCTCTATCCCTACCACCCAGCACAATCCCTGGGACATGGGGGGCTCTCAAAAATTATTTGTGGAGTGGATTACATGAAAACAGTGTAAGACAAATCATGGCGGAGGATATAGAAGGGCTTGAAGTCCTTAGGATTTTTTTTACCTGATCCTTGGATACCAGGGAACCATGGAAGGCTTTTGAGCAGTAGAGTGAGACACTGGAAACTGTGTTTTAAGAGGATTCCTGTGGGATGAATTGGAGTGAGATCACGCCATCATTTACACAAGATAATGATATTAGATATGGAAAGAGGAATCCATAGACTCTGCTTAGCAACTAGACAGAGTCGGGGAGGGAGAGAAAGAAACAGGAGGCTGACCATATGAGGAAGAAATCTTGTGCCAGTTGAGAGATAGGAAAGGGGAGGGTGTGATAATTCGGGGACCCTACCTCATAAGGCCCAGAGGGTTAGTCGTCTCTCCCTGCTCAGGCCATGGTACATTGCTCTTAACTTCTTTATGATGGGGTCCTAAATTAACAAACATTTAGTTAAGAAAAGCCTGTATGGCAGAAAAATATTGTTCCATGTAAATATTAACTCCTTTTCAGGTAAGAAGCTGCCTCTTCTGCAAAACGTTATCTGTAGAACTTGAAGACTCCTTGAAACCCCATCTATTGGCGAGGATTACATGTGAATTCATGTTTGGAAGTTGAGATAGTAAAGTGCTTATTGTTGCAAAAGATTTGAGCTGACAGGTACTGCTTTCTGAGGCCACTTCTTCCCAGCTTTGCTGACCTGTCTGTTCCGGTGTTTGTCTCTTCATTGCAGAATATCATACCTACTCCAGTGAAAATCAAGTTGATAGACATGCTTTCTGAAGCAAGACTCCCTGTTATAGAAGCCACCAGCTTTGTGTCTCCCAAGTGGGTTCCTCAGGTGAGCTCCAGCCCTCAGTAAAAGGCATTTCTCAGAAGAGTGGGATGGAAAGGTTTGCATTTGCCCTGGAAGTAAGTAGAAGTCAGGCACGTAGGTTTCCCAGTCTCTGGCTTTGAGTGGTCCTAGCAGCAAAAAAATGTAATCTGGGAGGTCGGATGCTTGGATTCAATCTTGGCTCTGCCCCGACTTGCTTGGTGACCTTGTGGCCATCTCCTCTCCAGTCGAAGATGACCTCTTCTGGCTGTAGAAGTCTAGAATCTCTAGGCCTGGCTTGAAGTTTCTGCCTTTGTAAGAAGGAAAAACTGATGCCGCCTGCTTCAGAGACAGACAGGGAGGGAAGGAAGATCCTGTTCCAGCTGAGTGTTAGATAACTCAGAGAGAGCTGAGCCCAGCGGCTGGCTCGGAGCGCATGCTCAGTAAACGGCCGGTAGTATTGTTACTGCTGTTATTGCTTATGTAAAGCTGACAGTATTAGCCATATGGAGAAACGGGCGCTATCGCCCACACCAAGGGACCTTCTGGCCCATCAGCAAACATATAGTAAAAGCGTGGGGGAAAATCACCTCTGCAGAAGGACTCATTCTCCTGGGTTTTGGAGAATGGAGATCCTGTGATTAAAAGATTTTCTCTACCCGAGCTCTCCGCCTGTTCTTGGTGATGCCTCCGTTGTATCTCCTTTGGTTCCCAGATGGCTGACCATGCAGAAGTCTTGAAGGGCATCCAGAAGTTTCCTGGCATCAGCTACCCAGTCTTGATCCCAAATGTCAAAGGCTTCCAGGCAGCGGTAAGAGACTAGTTCGTCGGCGGGGGCCCCTGAAATAAGGTTGATGGCACTGGTCCCTTCCTTGGCCCTGGGCCTCAGTCCCTGTCCCAGGATGTCCATCTGAAAGGCTGTCTCAGGTGGTGATGACCACTGTCAGTCCTGGCCCTGCCACCGCCAGCTCTCAGATCCTGACAAGCCTCAGGTTCTGCCTATAAGATAGGGCTGATATTGTGAGCATTTCAGAAGATAGAACGCACAGAAATTGCTTAGCAAGAGCCTGATAACTGATAAGTGCCTAATAAATGGTAGCTTTTGTTGTTCTTACCCATTTTCTCTTTAGAAGAAGGTAAGCAAGTTCTCCACAAGAGCTTCAACAGTAGCTGCGAATATCTGCCAACTTTCTTATAATTTTGGACGAGAATGTCATTGGAGATATTGATTCTAATTTAGACAAAAAGCTTCTTTTAAAGAGTGGCTGACTTCCAGGGTGCTGGTGGCAGTGGCAGTGTTGGTCCTTGGGGGAAGGCCAAGGTTTCTTTTTCATTGAGATGTAACTCACTGTATTAACTTCCTACAGCCGCTATAACAAAATACCAAAAACAAGGTGGCTTAACACAATAGAAATGTCTTCTCTCACAGTTCTGGAGGTTGGAAGTCCGAGATCCAGGTGGCAGCTGGGTTGGTTCTCTCCGAGGGCTCTGAGGACGAATTTGTTCCATGCCTCTCTCCTAGTTTCTGGCAGTGACCAGACACCGTCGCCGTTCCTTGGCTTGTAGGTGCATCACTCCAGTCTCTGCCTTCACCTTCACTGGTCTTCCCCTCTGTGTCTGTCTGTCTTCACATGGCCACCGTTTTATAAGGAAACCAGTCACATTGGAGTAGGAACCATTATGGCCTCATCTCAACTGAGTCTATCTACAATGACCTTATTTCAAAATCAGATTACATTCTGAGGTACTGGAGGTTAGGGCTTCAACTTATCTTTTTTTCGGGGAGATACAATTCAAACCATAACATTCATATATCTAAAATTCACTATAAGACAAGGGTTTTTACCCCTTTAGTGGTCTTGGAAGAGAAAAATGCTGAAAAGAATCCCCTGGCTGTTGGCAGGTAGCTGCTGGAGCCAAGGAAGTGAGCCTCTTTGGAGCTGCCTCTGAGCTCTTCAGCAAGAAGAACAGCAACTGCTCCATTGAAGAAAGTTTTCAGCGGTGTGACCAAATCTTGAAGGCAGCTCAGGCCGCCAGTATCCCTGTGCGGGGGTGAGTCAGAGCACATCGGTGCTACCTGTCTTTTCCCCAGTACCTCTGGACCAGGACCAGGCTCTGACTCAATGACCCTCCCCCACAAACTCTTTATCCTGGAGGCAGGTGTCCCAAGCTCCGCATCTAGACATCTTTTCCCAAGTAAATGCGTCAGAGGAAATCCTAGCAAGAGCTTTCTCCAAAGCTGACTTTTGGGTCTGTTCACCTGAAGAATCTAGCAGGAGAGGACGCTAAACAGGGTTCATAGAGGTCAGTGTACACCTGGCTCTACCACTGAGTTCACATGTTCCTGAAGAATCCCCTAGGCCAGGGGTCCCCAACCCCAGGTCTGCAGACTGGTACCAGTCCATGGCCTGTTAGGAACTGGGCCGCATGGCAGGAGGTGAGCGGAGGGCAAGTGAGTGAAGCTTCATCCATATTTGCAGCCGCTCCCCAGCGCGAGCATCACCGCCTCAGCTCCACCTCAGATCATCAGGCATTAGATTCTCATAGGAGCACTGATCCCTGGTGCCAAAAAGGTTGGGGAACAATGCCTTAGTTCTCTATGTCTCCAAGATCACATCTTTAAATTGCAGTAGTGGTAGGCATTGTCCATGTAATACCTAATTGGAACTTCACAATCACCCAGTGAGGATGGGGCTAGCCCCACTTACAGAGACAAAACTGAGGCTCAGGAAGGATGAGGAGCATGCTGTAGGGTCACACAGTTGTCCGAATTGCAGCCAGAGTGCTCTTTCTGATTACATCGCTCCATGGTTAAAAACCTTACAGTGAGTGACTCCCTAACTCCAGACTTTTCCATATGGTTTACAAGACCCTGCATGATTCAGCCCCTGCTCTTGTTTGTGCAGCCTTGCTGTTCACCGATCCCTTTCAGCCCTGCTTCCTCTCACACTGCTTTTCAGCCCAACTGGAACTTCTTTCCATTTGCCGCATGCTCCCATTCTTTCTTACCTCTGGGCCTTGGCATGGCTTTCTATAGACTCAGAACTGTCTTCCTCCTACATCCTACTTGTCAGAGCTAACTCCTGCTCATCCTTCAGGTCCCTTCGTGGATGCCAGTTTCTCCAAGAAGCTTTCTCTGTCTCCCATCTGGAGTTAGGACCCCTCCACTGGGGCTCCCATAGTCCCTTGGACATCCTCTAGCATAGCACTTAGCTGCTTATTAAACTTTCCCCTGCCTCCCACCCCCACTAGCCCATGCTGTCCATGAAGGCAGAGCCCGCATCTCTCCTAGTCCCTGGTGTGCCCCTCTCCCACCTCAGGGCCCAGCACACAGTAGGTGCTCAGGAACCGATGGGCAGATGGATGGATAGGGAAGCAGGGGCTCGTCAGGTCTGCTGGACTCCTAAGCCTGTGCTCTTTCCTCGGTATTTCTCTTACCTTTTCCTTGCTCAGCAATGATCGGAAAATAAAGGGGAGAATTAAAACGGAAAAATTCATGAGATCTTTGAGTCTGAATCTGTTTAACCAGCAAACATTTGTTATGCCTCTCGATATGCAGAATAGTTTGCTGGACTCTAAAAGGTTTTAGTGGCATTTCAGCTCCAACAGGGTGGGCGGGAATAGAAGCCACCTACATCCAAGATCCAAACTCCTTACCACAGCTCGCAAGACCCTGTGATCGGGCCTGTGCCCACCTCTCCAACCTCATCTTGTACTTCTTTGCCTCTTGCTCCCCATGTTCTGTCTTGAACATGGTGACTTTTCCATCTCAGGGCCCCTAAACTGAATCTCCTCCTTTCCTGGAATGTTCTTTCCTTCTCTCAGCTCCAGCGTCATATCTTCCCAGAGGTCTTCCTGGGCCACGCAGCTACTCTTGGCCTCTTCTAGTAGCTCCCGCCACATTCCATGTTCTTTCCTTCACAGCACGTCGCTCTCTCAGTTCATCCATTCACTTATTTGATTGCCCTTTTATCGCTGTCTCACTAACTTGAAATAAGCTCCGTGAGGGCAGGGACCTTGTCAGTCTTGCTCACTGCACTACCCCAGTGACTGGCCCGTAGTGGGCAACTCAGTAAATATCAGTTGAATAAATGAGTGAATGAATCATCTGGCAGCTCACCAGAGCAGCTGATCCCTTGGCCCTCGTGCCAGCCTAGCTCTTGTCCCTGCCTTTGGTTTCATGGATCCTGGATCTCCTCCTGTGAGTATGGGCCCCAGCTACCCTGGCCCACATTCAGCTTTACCCCACCTCTGTGCGGCTCAAGTGCCTGCCCATGTTGCTGTCTCCAGTTCCTTCTCCCCGGCTGGTCTCTGGATGCCTCTCCTGAGACCTGTGCACCCCCCACTTCCTGAACTCCTGGCCTGTCAGTCCCCGCCCCTCCCTGCCATGGCCCTCCACTGCCTTCTCCGGGCCCTAAGAAGCACTGCCTTCCTTCTGGCCCCACATCATTGCATTAGCCTTTCACTCAGGCACTTGGCCTCCAGCTCGGCTTCCGTTTTTGATGGTGGGCTAACTAGGAATGAGTGTCAAAGAGCCACCCTGCCTCAGCCTTGCTGGCCAGGGAGCTCAGGGGCATTGACACTGTTCCTCCCCTGTCTTCCCACAGATACGTCTCCTGTGTGCTCGGATGCCCCTACGAAGGGAAGATCTCCCCCGCCAAAGTAGCTGAGGTGTGTGTGTCAGGGCAGGGGTTTCGTGAGGGTTGGCTGCCTTGCCTATGAGTGCATAGGTTCCTCTCGCCACCCTTTCCTGGTTGGTCATTGATTTCATTCATTCACCCAGCTCCTTCATTAAGCCTGTCATGAGCACAGCCGTGCATTTGCTCCTAGCTCAGCATGGAGGATGGGTCTCTGGAGTCCCAGCCCTCCACCCCGGAGTGAAAGCTTCCAATTGAGTCTCCATCTAGTCTGTGGACAGGTGGTAATTGAGGTGACAGTCCTCTGCGGAGCAGCTGGTCACCCAGCGATCCCTGCATTTCCTTGGAGTGGTCAGAGAGGCCACTTGACATCCTCTGGATGGCAACCAGGTCAGCTCTGAGAGAACACCGTGTGGGAATTAGGTGTGAGCAACACAAGAGCTTGTGTCATTTAGTCCTCAAAACTACCTTCAGATTGGGTATTATTATTGTTATTCCATTTTACAGTTGAGGAAACTGGGACTATCTAACTCGCTACGCAGGTTGCACATGGTGCAATCAGGTCTCAACCCCCATCTTGTTTACCTCCAAAGCCTGCATGCTCGTCCCTCACCACCACACAGCATCCAAAAATGAGGACTGGTAACAGTCGCAATTGCCAGCCGAGAGTGGCTGCTGGGCTCCAGGTCCCAGCCCCCCGTTGCCACCAGTCCTCACCTTAGCCCCTCGAAGGCTCGTGACTGTTGTTCAGATGCAGAAATCGAAGCTCAGAAAAGTTAAGTCCCTTGCCGAGGTCCTACAGTCAGGGAGCAGCAGAACTGGGATTTTAATCCAGCATCTCGTCACCCAAAGCCGCTCCTTCCGCTGCGCCCCTGCCCCACGGGCTGCCACAGCTCCTGACACTCCTCTCGCCATTCCCTTCATCCCGCACACCATGGTCGGCGTCACCCGGGCCCCTGGCCCTGCCGTGTCCTTTCTCCCCCTTCTCAGCAGCACAACGCAGGGCAGCGTCTCCTCAGGCAGGGCACGTGCTCCTCTGGTTTCGCAGTGATTTTAGGGGTTTGCACATGGGCTTCTAAAAATTTAGATAGTTATGTACTTCTATTAAAAATAAATAACTAGCCTGCCTCAGACCCATGATTCCACAGATCTCACTGAGGATAACGCTATAAGAAAGGGATCAATTTCACTGATTCCAGGACTCGGGTCTGACACAGTGTGCGAAGGTGGTACGTGAAGGAGTGAAGTTTGAGACATGGGGCAGAGGAGAGCACAGGGGTTGGAGCCCAGGGCCAGCCCCAGTGGCAGCTTCCTTAGGTCTCGGTCTCCTGAGGAGCAGAGTGAGGATTGTCATTCCTGCTCATAAAGCTGTAAGGAGCCTGTGGTCCGATAGGAATTTAGTGCTCAGACATGGGGTGTTCCACGTAGGCTAAGGACCCCCGCTTCTGAGCTCTTAGACCCTTGGCTTGGGAAATCGGATGTCCCCCCAAGGGCATGCTTGTTTTCTCAGGTCACCAAGAAGCTGTACTCAATGGGCTGCTACGAGATCTCCCTGGGGGATACCATTGGCGTGGGTACCCCCGGCATCATGAAGGATATGCTGTCTGCTGTCATGTATGAGGTGCCAGTGGCTGCCCTGGCTGTCCACTGCCATGACACCTACGGCCAGGCCCTGGCCAACACCTTGATGGCCCTGCAGGTAATCCAGGCATGTCCATTCTCCCAAAGGGCATGGCGGCAGGACAGCGGTGTTTCCTCTGTGCTTCCTGCAAGCCTTCACTGTGCTGAATGCCGACACCTGCATGCCAGGCCCTGGGCTGGCCGTGGCAAACACAGACACATGACCCTGCCCCCAAGTCCTCACATCTGTGTGTTTGGGGCAACAGTGAGGGGGTTAGGTGATAACCCTAATGCATTATGACAAATGCCACAAAAGAGGAAGCACGGAGCTAGGGAAGACCCCCATCCTGGCTGGGAGGTCAGAGGGCATTTGCCGGAAGGGGTCTGTCAGGGCTTGAAGGACGTGAAGAGGTTCGGCCGCTGGACAGGGGACACAGAAAGGGGGCTTGGCAGCGCTGCACAGTCAGACTGAGGTGGGGTTCGGGGAGCACTCGTGTCCCTGGCTCCTGTCCCTGGCCCTGTGGTGGCATGCTGGCTTGTGCATGTGAGTGTGCCCTCTGTGTGGTGAGCAGGCAAGGAGCCAGGCGGTGGGGAGGCAGAGAGCACCCGGAAGGAGAGCCTTTAATGCTGCTCCCCAGAGATCGGCCCAAGACCTCAGATTGGGTTTCCCTTGAGATTTGTTTTTTGTGGGCTGGCCCCGAATGAGGAGGCCACGGCCTGGCTGCCCATTAGAAGGGAAGTTCTGAGTGTCCGACCACGGAACCTTGTTCTCGCATTAATCTGGGTGTGACCTGTTGTCTTTAGGCTCGCTGGAGTGATCCTGGGCCACTTTTTTTTTTTTTCCTCTCAAGTTATCTCCTAGGGGCTCATGTCTTGAAGCCAGGTGATTCTATTACTTTCTGGGTCTGTTTTCTCAAGTTGTGGTTGTCAAGGGCAAGGTCTTTTAGAGGCTTAAGGAGACAGGAGAAAGTGAAACAGTCACCTAGGAGAGTGGGGGACAGCCCACCTAGGGAAATGGTCTCGGCCCCCTGGGGTTAGAGGCCCTGACTTGAAGTGAGGGCAACCTTGTGGGGAGAAGTGGTATGTAAATGCATCACAGTAAACTGTTGGGGTCTGAAATCCCGGCAGTGGAAGGGGGTTACTCTAGGTCGGTGACCTGGAAGGGCCTCCCTGAGGAGGTGGCTTTTAGGCTGAGACCTTAAGGGTGAGAAGGAACCTTGAAACCATTAAAGGAACCGAGGGAAGATATTCCTGGCAGAGGAAACCAGTGTAAGCCAAAAAGACTCAGTTCCAGGAGCTAAAAAGAGAAACATTGTCTCTTTCAGTGGGATTTTCACTTTAACGGAATCATAAGCCAAAGGAATGGATAACTCTCAGTGGAATTTCAGGCAGCAGACAGAGGGAGGTTTCCAGGGACCAGCTTTGTAGGTTCTGGTCCCCACAGTGACAGCCATGTTTCGCCATCTTTATGTTTCAAGATGGGAGTGAGTGTCGTGGACTCTTCTGTGGCAGGACTTGGAGGCTGTCCCTATGCACGGGGAGCATCGGGAAACTTGGCCACTGAGGACCTGGTGTACATGCTGGCTGGCTTAGGCATTCACACGGTAAGCCTGCCTGCCTCCCTGTGGCGACAGCCCTAAGCTGGCCAGAGCTCTGCCTGAAACCAGAGACAGAAGCTGATGGGTTTGTTGTGTGGGGGGCAGTTAAGAGGGGAAAGGTGGCAGGGGATTATCGTATGTTTTCGAGATCACAGAGTGTGGTTGACGGAGACCAAGAAGGCCAGGCTCTCAGTGTGAGTTTGAGGAGGCACCAGATGTAAGGAAAGCTCCTGGAAGGGGCTCAGGTGCATGAGTCAGTTCCCCCTGAACCTTTGTTTTGTCCTCTGTCAAGTGAGAGCAGTAGAATTAGCCCCCTGGGGCTCTGTCAGTCAGAGCCCTCAGCATAGATTGGAAACAATACGGCATCTGTGCTTTGGGATCAGGCGGAACTGTTGATTAAAACCTAGTCCTGCCACTCATGGGCTGTGTGACCTGACAAATAACTTCATCTCTATGGGCCCAAGAAGTGGGAATAATAGTAGCACCTCTCTTATAGGGCCGTTATGAGGATTAAGTAAGAAAATGTAGACTGCTTAGCCCACAGCTGAGCACAGAGTACACATCAGCAAATAGAAGCTATTGTTATGAACAGAGGTTTTCGGGTTTGGCCCTTTTAGATGGTGTTTTTATTCTCTCTGCCTCACAGTTCTTACTACTTCAGTATGCAGTTTTTGACCACTGTGGGCCAGGCCCTGTGCTAGGCCTTGCGCTAGGCCCTGGAAATGGAGTCCTGAACAAAACTGACAAGATCCCTATTCTGATGGTGGCACTACAAACCATTACACAGATTAAGCCATCTTATGCAAGGGGAGCCAGAGAGGGAACCCCAGATGCCAGAAGGACACAGCCTCCCAGGCAGCTAGTTGGTGTCCCATCGTCAGAGGAACAAGAGTCCGTTTGTCTTCACCTTTACTTTTTCAGTATCATAGTTGTCTGTGCAGTCTGTTTCCCTGAGTGTTGAGGGCATGTCATGACTTACTGCCTCCTTTGACTTGTTTCTCAAAGGGTGTGAATCTTCAGAAGCTCCTGGAAGCTGGGACCTTTATCTGTCAAGCCCTTAACAGAAAAACTGGCTCCAAAGTGGCTCAGGCTACCTGTAAACTGTGAGCCCTTGCCCACCTGAAGCTCTGGGCACTACGTGGGAATAGGGCCGTGCATGGATGATTCACAGATGGACACCTGGAAATGGGAATGAAATTAACGGGACCAGGCACCTCGCTGCCAGCTCTGCACATAGGTCTCTCCGGGGAGAAAGGAGGCAAGGGTTAGAAGTCGCTTGGCCTCAGGCCCTCCCTGCCAGACCTGAGCATGAGTGAGAGGCTTTGGGTGCTTGGAGGCCTCCCTTCACCATGGACCCAGCAGTCCAGGAGTTGAATCCCTTAGGGCACTTGGGAACCCAATTCCCAGGCTCGGGTTGATCTTCAAATCTCATCTCTGGCTGAAATCTGTAGCTGGCCACTCTCTACAGTTCAACCCTATGGCCTTGGGGCCATTGCTCTCTGATTTGTAGGGCAAAGGGGCATGGGGAGTGTTTTCCCCAAGCTGGCAGAGGACATCGCTGAAAGGGTGAGGGCTGAGCTTCAGTAAATGCCTCTGAATGAAGGGTGAGTGGCCACCTGCCAACTCCAGCACCTCTGAAAAATCTCCACTCGGAACATGATTTCTGAAAACAGCTATGTAATTAAAAGTTAAATGAGATAAAACCATTCCAGTGTTCCGTGCAGATGTGTGTACATATGAGTGGGGGAATAAAACATCTTTATTTGCACTGAGAGGAAAATGCAGACTATTAATCTCTGGATTTTCTCCGTTTCCCCACCCTGAGCCCCAAATTCATAGTGACTGGAAATTGGTGGCTTTGAGCTTAACTCAGGGCTGGCCAGAATACCTTGGAGAGACTGTTTCTGAGGCTCTTGGCTCTGTGACCGGGGCTGTTGCACAAGGTCGCCTGAAGGCAGCAGCGCTTATCTGGTCGGCCTGAGCTCTTTGTGTATCTAGCTCCGCAGCTGTCACTCGTCCTTGCTGGACTCGGGCAGGCCCAGGGCATTCCAAGCTTTGGGAAACACTTGTGCGTTTATTTCTTTGCCCGGGTTTCATCAGTTGGTATGTCATGCCTCTATACACATCACTCCTTAGCCCTACCTTAATTTTTAAACAGAAACATAATACCGTTTTTCTAACCCACTATGGTAGGCAGGGTGCAGACAAACCATTCCCGCTGGGCGCCACGGTTTGTGTGAAGGCTGAATTCAATTAGCAATGTAATTCCCACTTTAGCTTCAGAGCTCCTTCCAGCTCTGGTAGGTTTTCAAACTAGACTTCCCAGAACCCGCAGCCTCTGGGCGACCCCCACCATCCCCTTCAATCAGCGCCGCCTCCTACTGCTTTCGTTCCACGCAGACGTGTATTTCATGTAAGGCTCACTGAAGAAAGGGTTTGGCAAATACAAAAACATTGGGAAACCTACGGGTGACCGAGGAGCCAGGTTCGTGGGCTCCGCCCCAGGACAGCTGCCCGGCGCCCCCGACGAACCCCATCTACCTGCGCTCTGCCCTCCGCCTGCCCCGGGACGCCTGTTTCTAGGGGTTGGGACGAAAACTCGCGCCTGGCGCGGGGATCTGGGCACGCTCGGCTCCCGGGCCCTAGGTCCGGTCGCGCCTTCCCTCCGCCGACCGCTCCGGCACTGGACCGTGCGGCAGGCTGCAGACCAGTACGCGAGCTCGCTGCGCAGGCGCCTTGAAGCCGCAGCGCCGTTTGTCCTCCCGGCGCCCCGTAGTGCCGCCTGGCGAGTGACACGTTACCTGGGGGCGTGAAGGGGGCGGGACCAGGTGGGCCGCAGGCCCCTAAAGGGACCTGGGCTCGGAGCACAGGAGGCGGCTCCTCTGGAGGCAGCGCAGAACACCTGGTCCCAAGCAGGTTCTGAAGGAAAATATGGGGCCGGGCGGGCTCGCGAGTGGCCGGGTGGTCCACGGGGAGCAAGGGAGAGCTTCGGGGTCCGGGCGGCTTCCTGGGCAGAGTCCTGCCAGGCAGGCCCGTCCCCGCTGCTTCCAGTTTGCGCTGCTCCCGGCTCCCGCTGCAGACAGAGGCTGGGGCGGCCTGGGTTCATTCATTCCTGGCCTAGGGATTCCTCGCGCGCCCCACTCCGAGCCATAGCACTAATCCCCGCGGGAGACCCAGCGCCCCTTCCCTTCCGTTATGCAGACTGGGGAAACTGAGGAGGCGACAGCTGACCTAGGTCGCCCTGCCGGTCCGGGGCGAGGCTGTTTCACCAACCTTCCTGCCTCCCAGAGCACCCTCCGCGACCACTTTCTGGGGATCCGCACAGTAAGTGGACCTCGGCGGGGTGGGGGGTGGGGGCAGCTTCGGCGTCCGGAACAGAGTCAAACCGGAAGCAGTGGGGGAAAGGGAGAACTTGGGTGACGGACTCACCTGCAAAATCGATTCCAGCCCAGCTGTCAATAGCTGTGTGGCCCATTACTTCACCTCTCTGACCTTAGTGTACTAGTCTGTAAAGTGACAGTGCTATCTGCCTCATTAGGATGTGGGAGGAATTCAAGAAAATAAGGCAGAAGTGTCTGGTACAGAGCCTGGCACACTGCGGGCGCTCAGCCAAATTGGTTGGAGCTGGATGAGCCCAGGAGGGGACCGAGGCAGCCTGGAGGAAGGGGGCTGCGGGCCAGGCTGCCTCGAATGAAAGGCCTCAGTGTCTGGGGCTTCCGCCCCCTCTGCCCGCAGAGTTTGTTCAGGGCGGGGTGCACACCTTGCAGCTGCGTCAGAGCCAATGCCACGTCTACACCGGCCAGCTCAGTGCTGGAGTGGGGCGGGATCCTTAGTTTCAAGCAGAGAAGTTATCTGGCTGGTCCTGACATAGGCAGAGGCTGAACCAGCCTTGCCGACCTGGGGGGGGGGCGGGGGAGGGCATTCCAGGACTGCAGTGCTGCAGCCCCAGAGTTGGGTTCAGCCTGCCTGGCAAAGGACCCCACCCTGAGGCCATCTAGTACATTTCTTGCTTTCTCCCAGCTGACCTTTGAGGGAGAGGGAGTCAGGGGGCTGGGTATATCAGGAGGTATTATACTGAGCCCAGGAACCAGTTTACACCTAGGGATGGCAGAGACTGGAAAGGCCTGAGTCTGAGCAGACAGAACCCCTTCCTGAGCTCGTGTAGTCCCAGTTCTGCTGCCACGTTTGCTTCTGCCCAGAACTTTCAGTTTCTAGACACCTTGGGGACGGCAGAGTGGAAGCTTAGGTTCCATCTTCCCAACCTCGGGTCAGTTGGGATTAGAAAATATGGCACCTGTGCCACAGTCTTCCCACATTGACCATGTGGCAGGCCTTTAAAATATCACCTCATTTAACCCTTACACTACCACATGGTATTTGTACAATTATAAGTTCCATCTTATAGAGATAAAAACTGAGGCCAAGAGAAGATAAGTAATCTATCTCTAAGGCCTAAGACCAAAAAGTTACAGTATCCAGACTTGGACCAGGGCTGCCTCCAGAGCCACCCTATCAAACAGGACACACTACTGCCTCCCTCCGAGGTCAGAATCCAACTGGATGGATGCCCTGAGTGAGCAGCCTCAGCCACCTCTGAGACTCTGTGTCCTGGGCCAGGTGCGATGGCAGAGAAGGTGCTGGTAACAGGCGGGGCTGGCTACATTGGCAGCCACACGGTGCTCGAGCTGCTGGAGGCAGGCTATTTGCCCGTGGTCATCGACAACTTCCATAATGCCATCCGTGGTGAGTGTGGGGTGCCAGGGGCTGGGGCTTCTGCAGGGGATGGAGGTAAAACTCTGGATTCCACCTCTCCCTCCGAGGGATGTGTGTCTGGCTAGTCCTGTGGGAACTGAGCACCCCATCTTCTCTGATTTTGATGGCCTTCATGTGCCCAACCAGGAGGGGGCTCCATGCCTGAGAGCCTGCGGCGGGTTCAGGAGCTGACAGGCCACTCTTTGGAGTTTGAGGAGATGGACATCTTGGACCAGGCAGCCCTGGAGCGTCTCTTCAAGAAGGTGGGGCTTGGCAGGCAGGGGACACTGCCAAGGGCCAGAATCTGTAAAGCAACTTCTGACCCTGGCTTTGCCCCTGCAGCACAGCTTTATGGCTGTCATTCACTTTGCGGGGCTCAAAGCCGTGGGCGAGTCAGTGCAGAAGCCTCTGGATTATTACAGAGTTAATCTGACAGGAACCATCCAGCTTCTGGAGGTGAGACATGGGTCAAGGACACAGACACTGGGAGGGCAGTACCAAACAGTGGGCAGTCAGGCAGGTCCCAAGCTGTATCATCTTGGACACATGTCTTTCTTTACCTCTCAGCCTGCCTCCCCATCTGTAAATGGGAGTGCCCATACCTCAGCCCCACCTGCCTGTGAAGGAGTGAGGGGGTGGGAATAACGTGTGAGGCAGAAGCAACTGACGCCTCCCCTCCACGGCCAGATCATGAGGGCCCACGGGGTGAAGAATCTGGTATTCAGCAGCTCGGCAACTGTGTATGGCAACCCCCAGTACCTGCCCCTGGACGAGGCCCACCCGACGGGTGGCTGTACCAACCCCTATGGCAAGTCCAAGTTCTTCATTGAGGAAATGATCCGGGACCTGTGCCAGGCAGACAAGGTGAGGGCTCTTCTTGACCCAGCCCTGGCTCTGCCCCTGTGTGCCTGAGGATGGGATCCTGAGCAACCCTCACCAAGAAGGAAGCTAGGGCTCAGGAAGTGGCACTGACTATCCAAGGTCACGGCACTGGGGAGGGTCTGATCCCCTGGTCCTTTTTAGGGATAGAGAACAGGCATGGGGAGTCATGGGAGGTAAAGGGCTCTGGATCGAGCTGGGACACACAGCCTGCGCCCTCGCGCCCCATCATCTGACCTGTGTCCCACAGGCCTGGAATGCAGTGCTGCTGCGATATTTCAACCCCACAGGCGCTCATGCCTCTGGCTGCATCGGCGAGGATCCCCAGGGCATCCCTAACAACCTCATGCCCTATGTCTCCCAAGTAAGGAAGAAGGGGAAAGACAGGGTGGCCCTAGGGTTGAGGGGTATAGCTAGTGCCGAGGGCCTGGAAGGAGCTAACTTGACCTCTACTCCAGGTGGCGATTGGGCGACGGGAGGCGCTGAATGTCTTTGGCAATGACTATGACACAGAGGATGGCACAGGTGAGCTCAGGACCAAGAGGATCCAGGAGTGAGAGTTAAGAGGTAGGACTGTACTGAACTGTCCCATCCAACCACCTCTTCTGCAGGTGTCCGGGATTATATCCATGTGGTGGATCTAGCCAAGGGCCACATCGCGGCCTTGAGGAAACTGAAGGAGCAGTGTGGCTGCCGGGTAGGGAAAGGAAAAGCGAGAGGAGGGAGGTGGAGCCCTGGACAGATGGGGCCCAGAGGGGTGGTTAGTCCATCCGCTTCCACAGTCCCTGTTCTCTCCTGGGCAGATCTATAACCTGGGCACAGGCACGGGCTATTCGGTGCTACAGATGGTCCGGGCCATGGAGAAGGCCTCTGGGAGGAAGGTAGGCCATCCACCCGTCCCTGCCCTGACTCTCAGCAGCATACCTGGCCCCTCCCACTAGTCTACCTGATGGGCGCTGCCCTGCCTACTCTGCCTTAGTGCTAGGTTCCTGTGAGCTAGGAGAGAGCTCCTTCGCTGCACCTCTCTTTCCTGAGGGCCTGGTCAGCAGGTGGCTGGGTGAGACAGCTAAGCTACAACTACCCCCTCTCTTGCAGATCCCGTACAAGGTAGTGGCACGGCGGGAAGGCGATGTGGCTGCCTGTTATGCCAACCCCAGCCTGGCCCTCCAGGAGCTGGGCTGGACAGCAGCCTTAGGGCTGGACAGGATGTGTGAGTGCTAGCCTAACCCTGGGAGAATGCTAGGAGGGGGCTGATCTGGTCTGGGTATACCTACCCTGGGCTACCTGAAGTGGTGGGGGCCCTGCATTCCAATGTGGACCCCGACCACATACCTTGCCCCATCGCAGGTGAAGATCTGTGGCGCTGGCAGAAGCAGAATCCTTCAGGCTTTGGTGCACAGGCCTGAGATTCTCTCCTACCATGGACCAGAAAAGGAAGAGAAACAATTTCCTGCTCTCCAGCATCTGACAGGAACCCAAGGGCCTCAGAGCCTGCCCTACCTCAGACACCAGCCAGCTCGCTCAGCCTACCAGGCATGAGGCCAAGGGCTCCACTGACCAGGAGTTGGGGGTCTCTAATTCTTCTCTTCCAGAGTCCAGGAAGCCATCAGGATCACCAAGAGCGAGTGGGGGAGGCAGGGACCTAAGAAAAACACCCTCCCCCGGCACTAATTTATACTGCTATGAATACACTCTCCAAAGTATTTAAAATAAAAAGTTTTCTTACACTAGAGAAGATTCTCACATATGGTCACTCTCTACCCCTGGAATAGAATCAGCCAGGCCTGAGAGTTGAAGCAATTTCTTTAATTTTATCGGAATCCAGGACACGACAAGAAAAACACCCAAAACCACATGGAGACAGAAGACGAGACACAACTCCTCCCCACTTTCCCCTGATCCTAGAATGGGGACGTGAGGATGAGACAGCTGGGGGAGACCTTGAGCCTCAGTCCAGCCCTGCAGGCTCCAGGCCTGTAGGGGAGGAAGGTAATGGGGAGGAAGGGCCCAGCCCCCAAGTCGGAAAGGGTTGAAGGAAGGCCCCCCACCAAGGACTCCGCCCCCTCACCAACACTTCTGCCCAGGGGCAGGTAGCCCACAGCAGCAAGGGGGCTGGGGGGTCACAGACACATTCATGATTGAGAAGCAGCTAGAGTGGAGGCAGAAGTGACACACGATTATCTGGGCAGAATCAGGTGGGGGGGTTTGGGGGTAGGTGGGGCCTGGGAGGGCCCCCTGGGCCAAACCCTGAGGTCACAGGAGGGGGCCCAAAGCGGGGCTAGTGAATGAGGTCCTGAGTGAGTGGGTCAGCGGCTGGGCCCCTTCTCCCGCTGCCTACAGCCCCTCCAATACTGCTGCCAGGGGGGCCCACCTCCAGGGAAATGGGAGAAGAAAGCAGCCCACACCCTGCTGAAGACAGCCAGGTGGCTGAGGCCAAGAAGGCAGGCCTGTCTAGGCCTTGGCCCGCCTGCCCCAGAGGCCTATGAGAAGAGGACAGGTCAGGGAGGGTAGGGACAGGGGCTCGACCGGCTCAGATCCAAGATGGTGCCACATGTGCTGGGTCCCCTATGAGCTGGGGGACTGCGCTGGGGGCCAGCAACTCTGGTTAGACAGGAGGCAGCAGCTTCTCAAGAAACTCCTTCACAGCTGCCATCTCCTGGGAAGAAGAGGGGATTGTGAGAGGATCCTGGCTGGAGGGAGGAGGGAGTGAGGTAGAAGCAGGAAGTGACCCCTCACCACTGACCTGAGGACAGGAGCTGTGCATGACACCTGGGTAAGTCTTGAACTGGACCCTGGCGGGTGTGACAACGGACCGGAGCTTCTCAGCTGTAAGGGCCCCAAACCGTACGGGAACCATGGGGTCTAGCTCCCCATGGCACTGAAGAATGGCCAGGTCCTTGGCACTGCCGTTGGCTGCCTGTGGGCCAGACAGAACTCAGAGGGCAAAGCCAGTGCTTCAGCACAATCCCAAAGCTACAAGGAGACTCGAAGGGCAAGAGGGGGGTTATGGAGACACTCACCTGGGGGAATGCCCGGTGCAGAGGCAGCCAACAGCTCAATGCCACAATGCCAGCCAGAGGGTGGGGGCAGGTAAGGGCCGTGTAGAGGGACAAGGCCCCACCCTGCAGGGAGGAGAGAATGAGGACTCATGAGGGCACAGCTCACCTGCTTACCTACCTTCCACCCACCACCCTCTCTCTCCCCTCACCTGTGAAAAGCCTCCCAGGACGATACGATTGGCAGGGATCCCATTCTTCATCTCGTGCTCAATCAAGGCCTTTACTGGGGGGAGGGGGTGTGACTGGGTAGGGAGAAAATTGCTGGAGGGGCCCAGGGAAGGGAGCCAGACAGAGGTACTGCCCAACACTTTCCTGGGGGCAGGGGTGGAGGAGGAGGAGGAAGGATGCTCAAGAGGGGCTGGGGCCTTACTGTTCTCTGCTGCCTTCTTAATGCCAGCCTCGTCCTCTGGGGCATCTGGACTCAGCCCCATCAGGTCAAACCTGGGAAAGCAGAGACACTGGCAGCTACTGGAAGACCTCGGCTAGCCGCCTATAGCTCTCTCAGCTCCCATTTTCCCCCGTCCCCAAACTTACCAGGAGGGCATCACCATCTTCATGTTGAGTGTCACAGGGATCCGAGGCCTGGGGAAGAACAGCAAGAAGGATCATCATTTTCCGGAGGGATAGGGAAGTCATAGCAGTGAGCCCAGGAGGGGGCAGAGCAGTCCCTGGGGGCCCCTCCCAGCAGGCAGGGCCTGTGTTTAAG
Organism: Pteropus vampyrus; assembly: GCF_000151845.1. Lineage (NCBI taxonomy): Eukaryota > Metazoa > Chordata > Mammalia > Chiroptera > Pteropodidae > Pteropus > Pteropus vampyrus. The sequence goes on along the minus strand of NW_011888817.1, from coordinate 3,294,680 downwards.
GTGTTGCCAGGCAACCTGCCACGTGGGGCTGCAAGTGGTGGTTGGGGCATCAGCAATAGCAATGGAGAAGCAGAGCGCAGCACCCAACATGACGGGGTTCCAGCTTGGTAGGTGAGTACTTGGGGAATGGGAAAAGGGGGTCCTGGCTCTCGGAGGTCTCAGGTCTAGGAGGCCTTAGGCTGGGGCTGGACACTATTCCTAGAGGCTCCGTAAGAGTGAAGGCTGAAAATGGTACTTCCGACTGCCCGGGGCCCAGGCCCCGGGATGCAGCTGGCAAAAGAGACCAGACCTAAGACCAGAGGACCACCCCCCCAGCAGATGCCATCCTCAGCCCCTCCCTTGCTAGGGTAACACTCACGCATGGGGACAGATGTACTTGACGTGAGGGAGCCGGATGGTGGAAAGGGCGTCAGCCCAGCTGTGCCTGTAAGAGAGAAGGAAGAAAAGGCAACAATGCAGAGAAGAAAGGCAAGGCACAGGCATCTCCAACCCTGCCCACTGGGCCCTTCCCCACCTCCCCAGGGGAGACACCTCCCCAGCTTACTCACCCTGTGTCTCCAAGTCCATGTAAAAAAATAACCTGGAAAAGGATCAGAGATGGGGAGATGGGGAAGAGGCCAGTCATCTTGTTATCATTCCTCACTGTCCTCCAACTTCTGGCCACTCCTCCCCCACCCCCAAGGACCTGGGAGCAACTGAGGTAGCAGCCAAAGAGGTTATTAATGCTCTGCCTCCTGGCTTCAAGCTACTCCCTTCTCATCACTACCACCTCCATTTTTCCCACGCCTCCTCCAGCTAGGAGCAGACCCTTACCGCAGCCGTTTCCCGCTCAGCTCCAGACACAGTGGCAGCATCAGTGAGCAGGGGCACAGACATGGTGTTACCACACATACACTGCAGGGCTCCAGGCTGGGGCCTGTGCGAATTCAAGTGAGCGGTCAAGAGCAAGCCCAGATAGAGGAGAGATTCCTGACACAGGGGAAAGCCTCAAACTCAGGGCCCACCCAGGCCATCAGCCCCGAACAGCAGCCCGGGTTCTGTCCTGGGCACAAAGAGAAGGCAGACAAGAAGTCCCAGGCCAGAGCAGATAGGAAGTTTGCCTACATTCCAGGGCTGAGAAGCAGAGATGACCCCCTAGTACCCTTGGTTTTGGCCACTACACACCCTGAGGTCGATGGACAGAAGCAGGGCTTAGGAACTGTGGAGGAGGGAAGCCAGGGCATCATCTGCTGCCTTCCCCCCACCTAACAGTCCTCAGCTGGTAGCTGCCTCCTCCCACCTCTCCAATCATCCCCCTTCTCTAGAGCCCATGGGTCCCCTCCTCCCCAAATCCCAGCCCTGCTGAGAAATGAAGGAGAGAAAAATGCCAGGGAGATATGCTTCCAGCCCCTACCCCCTCCCCACACACACATTTTCTCCAACCTCACTCCCATCCAGTCCCCATCCGGCCTTCACAGCAGTTTCTGGCTCAGCCATTCCCAGAGCCCCAGGGGGCTGCCCATGTCCCCAGAAGGCACAAGGACTCTGGTCCACCACCCACCCCTTACCCGGTGCCCCATGTCCCCCTGAATGGGGCAATCTGCTGCTGCCCACTAACTCCAAATGGGTCCCCCAGCTTGACCACACACTGGGACTCCCGAACACACAAAAGAATGTCCAGCTGGCTGACTCCTCCCTACCCTTAGCATCCTCCAAACTCCCCGGAAGCTTCCACTACCTGTCCCTAAGTGCCTACTGCTCCCTGAGGCACCCACCTCTTCCAACCGGCTTCCACTTTTCCTCTCTAACCTCAAGTGCATCTCTCCAAAGCGGGATCCCTCACCTCTGACCCTGGGGTTCCTCCTCCCACAGGGGAATGCACCTTTCGCCCAAGGCTGGGAGTCCCGTCCTTCCCTACTGGGCTACTCCCACCTCTCAACCCAGGATCCCACCTTCTCCGAGTGGTGCCCCCCTCAAACTGGGGTCTCCCTCCCCACAGTAAAAACTTCCACCCTACTCCAGGGTCTCCTGCTCCCCATAATGAAAACTTCTGCTCCGACCAAGGGTCGCCTCTTCCTTATAGTGACATTTTCTCCCCTAACCCAGGACTCGCTCCTGCCCACAAAGGGGCGTTCTACCTTTGACCCTGGGGAGCCCCCGCCCCACAATGAGATCTTCTACTTCCGACCTTAAGTCCTTCTCATCACACCCGGACCCCCACTTATTACCCCTTTCTATCCCTAAAGTCTTCAAGGCTGGCCAGCGCCTCTTCGTATCTCACTCCCCACCCCCATCTCTCATAATTGAGGTTTCCCCGTCCCCACTCGCCAGGACCCTCGCGGTGGTCCGAGCTCCTCCAGTGCCCTCCCTCTGCCTGCTGGCCCGGGACGAGGGTACCTCCACTCTCTGGGCGTTTCAAGACCTCTCGGGCGATTCTCCTCTTTCTCCCGCACAGACACACACTCTTCCCCCTCGGCCGCCCCCGCCGGAACTTCCGTTCAAGTCCCGGGAACCCAGCCATCGCGCTGCCGGAAGTAGCCTGGCCAGTGGTACGGCACCCGGAAGTGGGCGTCGGGGTTTCACTAGATAGGAGCTGCCATGTTGGATACGGTGGGGCCACTCGCGGTAATTAAGATCCGGAGTCACCTGCAGAATCCAGACAGTGCATCCGAGACTCCCACTTGCTGCCACCACCCATGCGCCTCCTGGAGGAAAGCTCTCCGGAAGGAGAGGCATTCCTCACAGGAGCATAAAATTTCCCACCTTCCCAACCCCATGAGTGGCACTTCATTATGGTCTTGGATCTTCAGCACTTAACTTTCATGACTTATGCCAGGATCGTGGATGGAATCCTATGCTGAACTGAAAAGATCCTTAGAGACTATTTAGTCCTTCAGTCTTATTTTAAAGATGAGGCAACAGACCCAGGGAGGAAAAGTAAATAGCGATCTCGGGATTACACTGTAATGCTGCCTCTGCACCTGCTTCTTGGACTATAAAATAGTAATAATAACCACCCTACCTACTTCGCAGCTTTGCTGGTAGGCTCAAATGAGGCCATGTGGAAATGCTTCATACACTAAAATCAATTTGAGACCTTAATGACTCTAAAAAGGACCCTGGGAAAATAACAGGCCATAGCAGGACAGCTGGACAGACAGCAGTGTTCTTAGCCCTGTCCTCAAGCAATGCCGTGCAGACAGTACACAAAATACCACCACCGATGAGCTCCAGATGTTAAAAGGGCTTCATTTGGGCACAACTGATTGACTCTTTACTCTTCGTTGCACTGGAACTAGGCGGAACTAGGGCTCAGGGTCCACAGAAAGGCTGGAAAGGCCAGGCTGAGTTGAAGAACCATGTCCCTGAAAGAACATGTGGGCATCTGCAAACATGGAATGAGTCATGCTCATCCCTCAGCATAACCTACACGTGTTCCTTTGAACTGAAAGAAAACAGTAAACTTGGAAGCTCAACAGGTCATAGAGAGTCTAAAATATCAGGATTCGGAGCAGGAAACAGGAAAACTTTGGCTCCAGAGGACCACAGCAGGCCAAGACCCAGGACCATCAGATGTCAGGGGGTGAGTAGGTGAAGACAACACAGCTGCTCTCTCTCTCAAATGAATAGCTGCTGAGTCGGCTGATGGAAGAATGAACATTCTTCCTGCACTCCCAACCACCTGAGACACAGAGGCACTTTGAGTATTCTTGAAATTGCCAATTCAGAGGCTCAATCCGAGGCTGTGATTTGTGCTTTAATCGGTGAAATTAATAAAGGACTATTCTGCTGTTAAGATGTCTAACGTTGTATTTTCCCCTACTCTAATTTAAAGCATAACCCTTCTTTTATCTCCAAAATGATCCAACTGAAATAAAGAGGCTGTGGCTGTAACTGAGGAGTGAGTAGGATCCTTAGTGTATAAAAAACTGCATTTTCATTCTGGTTGATTTCAAGGTGTATTTTGGAAATTTTGAGGCCCGACAAAGCTTGGTGGTGGCAGGCTTTACCTAGGACAGTCTGGAGAAATAATGGGCATAACCTCCCAACAGTGTGGGCTAATCCCTCAGAGGAATTCTCTCAAGGATCAGTTTCAACACCAGTTCCCATTATCAACTGTTCCTATTTTTTACAAGGGAAAGAATATCGACCATTTGAAATCCTCTTTGTAGATACTTAAATTTTCTCCAGTTGTTCTCCTAAATTTCAAAATTTAAGTCCAAAGTCTTGGGTCCAAGTTCACACTTCACGTGCTGCTCATTCACTTTCCTTGCCCTCGTTTCTTCTGATGAGCTCCAGAACCTATTCTTCCTCATTTTTTTAAATGTCATTCTACAAGTTACTTCTTTTCATGAGAAATGAAATATAAGTACTTAACCTCGCCCTCCTCTTTATAAAATGTGAGTAGGTGGGTGTAGGAATGTTTTTAGCCTACTGTACAGAATCAAGCTTGACCTTTCCTGGAGAAACTGATCTAGTCTTGATATAATTGTCACATTTACAATCTAACTGGTCCAAAACAATAACAAATTTCAAAGTTCCATATAGGTCCTGGTAAAGTAAGCTTCATCAGTACTATCAAGAACTCAAAAGAATATACAAACAGTAAGTCTGGCAAGGATTTATTAGGAAGCTTATTCGTCACAGTGAATAAAAAGCCATGAACAGAAGAACTGAGATCTCCAAATTCTGGCACTGGCCTTACAACACTAGTTAGAAGCTAATAAACATTAAGGTCATCCCAAGGGGAATCTTAACTAAGTCCCAATCTTACCTCGACCAAGATACCCGCAAATGAAGTAATGACACCCATGCTCTCCCCACACTGCTTAGCTAGGCAAAAGGAAAAGACCTTCTCCTCAAGCTCTTAATTAAGCATCATCTGCTCTTCTAGCTGTAACCATGGGACATTAGTGTATTACAGACAACTCCAAGCTGGACAACTTGACAAGAATGTTGAACGATGACAGGGAGAAAGAGCAAGCAGGGACATGAAATTCTAGTTGGAGACCCTCCTGATGGCTAAAACAAACACAATGCTGAGGCTTCAAAAAGTTTACTGCAGCCCAGGAATAGTTTCCATTTTTAAAAAACAAGTCACACAAAAAATCCTGCCACAAAACAAGACACCTGGAATCCCACGGCCACACTGACAGGAAAGGCAGGCATTATCCATGACTGCCAGATGCTGACCAGCCCAAGACCCAATTTCTGCAGGGCCCTAGGAACCATGATTGTCCCCTTGGCACCCACACAACCCTCCCTGGTGGTGTGGTATCTTCCATAGACCAGGTTTCTGCAGCAAGCCCTAAAGACAAAGCTTGGCAGAGGCTGTGGCAGCCAACTCTCTCCGGAGCCCCATCTTTTTGTCCTTCCCAACAGGTTGTCATACATCATCACTGACACAGGGCCTCCGTGGGAACCGTGGCCAGCCCTTAGGAAATGAAGTGTGTCTGTGGGGTAACCTGATGGACCCTGTGGTCTGCTGGGTTGGCCGATGCTTCATAATTGCAGATGGTCACCTCATGTCGGCGAAGCTGCAAGAAAATTGAGAGGCTGGGTCACCTGGCCACTTCCCAGACCACACATTGGAGGAGTCCTTATTCAGGAACATTTCTAGAAGTCATCATCTAATCTCTTTCCCCTTCTGATACTTTTTCTCTTGAGAAGCCTGCAGAGATCATTATTGATTCACCCCATAACTCAGAAGATTCATTCCCCTCCCTATACTGGAGGCACCACGACAAGAGGACCATATCTAGCTTGTTTATCATCTTATCGCTGATTCCTGGAACAAGAAAGGTTATCAAAAATGTTGAATGAAGGACAGAATTTTGAAGTGAAAAACTAAATTAGTATTAACTGTATTATTCCCACTCCCTTAAAAATACCTACTGCCTGTCAAATGAGAGGGAGTTTACAGTAACGAAACCAAGAAAATTATGAACAGACTGGGAGCAAGCAACATCTCAATTTGCTCTTTTTCCTTTCCTTAAGCTCTCACTACCACGGCATGCAGATATATGCAAATATTGGAGGGTTTCCGACCCTGTCTTACCTCAGTCCATTCTCCTCTCAGGCCAATATAAAAGACCTTTGTGGTATCTGCTCCAAAGTTTTTTGAAATATGAATTGAAAGATGATAGACATTGGAAAAACGAGAAATTCTAGAGGACGAAAGGAATGGAGAGAGAAGACATAGGTTAGAGTTCAGAGAGTATCTGACTACATGTTAAGAATAATTCCACCTCCAGCTTGTGGCAAAACCCAGGCAAATGTCAGAGAACATTCTTGGGGTCTCGTGTCTCATTCTTCTCCTTCAGACAAGCAACTAATTCCATGAACATTTACCAAGAGCACTTGCCAGATCCTGCCCAAGGCAACAGGGATCGAAAAAAATCAACACTGGCCCTGCCCTCAAGGAGCAGGATTAAGAAATGCTGTATGATCAAGCAGGGATTCTAAAGCAAGTCCAGTGTTGACTTCACCTTGGGAAAGAGAGAGAACTAGCGAAGAAATAAGGTAGTCACGTGTGACTTGGCCTAATGTAAGCCAACCATGCACAGAGGAATTCTGAAAACATCTTTCCTAAGACCACCTAGGAACTCATTCAAATGTGCCAATTGCTTAGAGTTAACAAGTCCGTCGCTTGCATTGAACCTCTGCCAAAAACTGACCAAACCAAGGATCAAGCCTAATCCATTGTTAACTTGTTTCTGATGCTAAGAGAGGAGATGGGCCAAAAATAAATTGCAAGCCTGGTAAGTGCTAATGCGTGTATGTTCATTGCAAATGAGGGAGTGCCTGATGTTCCTCAGAAGCCACAGAGAATGGAAGACAGGCCCAGTGCTTACTTTGTAGCATATTCTAATTCTCCTGTAAGGTCCCGGTTCAGACTAAAGGTCTGGTCTGGCTCCCTATCTGTATCATCAAAGGACATCTGTGGAATGTTCTTGTACCTAAAGAAAAGGGAAGAAAAATCAAGAAAAGTGCATTATCCCGTTTTTCAGTTTTTCAAAACTTCCTATTGATTCAACTGCCTTCGGTTCTATCAAAAGAAGATCAAACTTTGGAAATGGCATTTTACTGGCATTTACACACAAATATCTTTAATCCAACAAGAAAAGAGCTGAGACTTGCAACGTAAGCCAATGGCATCTTTGAGTGGGTTAGGATCACATGAGAAGCAATACACAAAGAGATAGCTCAAACTAGGTCACATGCAGTGAATACATGGAGAAAATAAGCAACTCAGCGCATTCAGACCAAGCTGAGGATGTTTAAATAAAACAGCTTACTCATGGTGGCGGGGGGCGGAAATACTTTGGCAGAAACACATTAAACACAGTTAAGAGATAAGATCAGGTAACCCAACGCTCAAGCATTTTTTGTGTTCAAAATTACCCTGTGTACTGAGTCATATTACAATTCTTAAAAAAATGCAATTTGGGGATTTCTGTTTTGAAAAGAGCACAAAAGGATGCAAACTCACAACGGGCTTTTGGAAAGTCAAGTAAAAGTGCTAATGAAGAAAAAATTTTTCAAAAAACTGCTGTCTCCTCTATACTTCAAAAATTCTAAAGGATGGAGAGACACACACCCCTACCATCTTTAGAGTGTTTTATTAACACACTCACCCAGGAGGGGCCTCGATGTTAGCTGCAGCAAAATGCATGTAATTTAAGAAAACAAATGTTTGCTTCAAAGTGATCTAAGAATAATGCAGACAATAATAATAATGGTGAACATTTACGAGCAGCATTATGAGAGGCAGTATAGCACTGAAGTTAAAAGCAGTGTCTCTGGAGCCAGACTTCCTAGGTTTAAAGAATAGCTCTGTCACTTACCAGCTGTATAATTTTGGGCAAGTGATTTAACCTCTCTGTGTCTGTTTCCTCATCTGTAAAATGGGGATAGTGATAGTACATATCCCATATAGCTGACGTGGAGATTAAATTGAATCAATTCTAAGAGACAAACCTATTAAAAAAATCTTACCATGGAAAATTTCAAACACACACCAAAGCAGCGAAAATAACGAATCTCCAAACACTTATCAGTCAGCTTCAGTAACCCACATTATGCCAATTTTGCCTATCTCTCCCATTTTGTGCTTGATATTTTAAAGCAATCCTAAACATATCATTTCACTCATAAATACATCAGTATGTATCTCTTAAAGATAAGGACTTCTTTAAAAAATACCTATCATATCATTTTACAAAAATTAACAATTCTTTAATATCATCTAACACCCTGTGTTCAAATTTCATTGATTTAAGTCTCAATTTAACTTTTCTGGATGTTTCAATGACATGTCATATTTGAACAGGCAATATTTTTTCTTTATTAATGGCACATAAAGTGATGATATAATCAATGATAGCTTCAATAAAGTATATGTGTAAAGTGCTTAGAACCGAGGGCTATGTAAGTACTTGCACCTGCTCTCCCAAAATTGGGCACTTACTGTGTTCCTGACTCATTGCAAGCTCTTTACATGTTTTATCTCAATTCTTTCCACAATCTTATGAGCTTCATACTATTACTACTGACATTTAACATCTGAGAAAATTGAGACATAGAGAAGATAAGTAATGTCTCAAAGCCATGCAGCTAGCAAGTAATACAGCCAGAATTTGAACCCCAGCAGTTTATTCCAGAGCCCAATCTTAACCACAAGGCCACATGTCTAGTTGCCTTCTCAAGTCAGTCCATCTCCCACATAAATGAGTCTCTAATTTGATCAATTTTTCAGAAAAAAAATTTTAAGTTCTGATATTTGTTTCTCCAACACTCTAAAAGCAGTCCTCTTTTTTTTTTGAGCAAGTTGTTTAAAAGGAGTACTAGTTCTAGTGTTGGATCTAGTGTTGCAAGAGGAATATTGAATTTTACTAACTAAAGGCCACACAAACAAGTGGAGTAATTCCATGTCAACAAAATACACACAAAGATTATAACTGTATGAAATAGCAAGGGGACATTTTGAAGCTCGAATAGAATCTATAAAGATCACTTGAGATCTGCAGCTGGGTTATTAAGGAAATTGCAAAGTCATCAACAACTGGCATTTATAGGATGCTCTCTGAACAAATGGTGCCACAGCAAGCACTTTGAAAAGAGACAAACTATTGTTCTTAAAGATGCTTAATCTAAAAAACTCATTAATTCAGGAAGAGATGAGTGTATTCTGATGCGGAACAAGACCAAGATTTTTTTTAGCGGGGGAAGGAGATATTTAACCCAATAAAAAGAAAAAATATTATTCAGGAATAAAGTGCTACCAGAGAAAAGAGAATTAGAAGCTTCCTGTGGGCCTAAGCCCTTGCCACTTACAGTCTCATCTCAGAGGGGTGCGAGTCATCATCCTCTCCCATTATAATGATGCCTTTGAGCTTGACATTGCCTGTAAAACTGCCAGAATGCAAAACATAGGGCTGTCAACATGAGTTTGAACCTCTGCTTTATCTGTGTGACCCTGGGCAAGACCCTTCCCCTTTGTGGGCTTCATGTGTCAGACTTGTACCAGATAATTTCTAAGATCCTGTCCGCCTCCTGCATTCTGCAGTCTAAGAAATTTACCTTCATTTTTATCTTTCAACAAATACATCTTTTTTGGTCTGCACCAAGAAAGCGATGTTTTCCTCCTCAAACCCACCACAGTAATTTACCCCATTTCTACAAACAGATGGTTCTTGACACAACCAATGAATGAATTCTGATAAAGCAACTGGGTACAGTCTATTTAGCCTGAGGCAAACACCAAGGAGATACTTACGGAATATTAAACAGAAGCTCTTCATCTGCATCACTCTCAACAAACTAGACGGGGTGGGGAGGGGAAGGGAGAAAGCAACAAATATTTGCTGAGAGCCTACAATTTCAGGTACATTCTACCCTGTTCTACAAGTGGGGTGCAATAAGATAAATAGTAAACCTCCCTCGGTTTTCCGGCACTTAATAGTCACAGACCATCTAATCAGAGGGTTCTTATTGCGGGAGCCCATGAATGAACTTCAGGGCCAACTAGCCTCCTGAAATTGTGCGCAAAATCTGTGCATATGCGGTCCACAACTTTCAAATGGCTGTGACCCCACAACGGTAAATATTCTAGATAGGATAAAAGGTTTCAGCTCCCTAGGGCTAGTATTTGGTCTTCATCAGGTGATATGGTCAGGCAGCCACTGCAACTAGCGGTTAGAAGTTAAGAAAACGCCCTCATGGCCATTCTCTCTCATTACCCACCGAAGCCCTGGAACAGAACGTTGGCTGTGCACTGCCAAAGCGCCCCCCTTTCCTCTGGGCCTCAGTTCCTCTCTCTTCAAAATGGGGAGACTCGATCCTGTTCGGCTCCCAAAAGGCTGGCAGGAAAGGGGCACGGGAAAGGGCTTGGCAATCGCGCTGTCGTTATTTTTAACTTCAGGAATGAGGCTGCCAGAGCAGACGGGCGGCCCGACGCCCCGCAGGGGACCCCGCCTCGGCCCGCCCCAGGCCCCGAAAGGCCCACCTTGGAGCGGTCGGTCCGCTCCTCCCACGGCTTGAAGACACCGCGGCCGCTTCCCTCACGGCTCTCGTTGAGGCACTGCAGCCGCTCCAGGTCGATGCGCAGGTACAGGCCGTAGGCCAGACCGCGCTGCTCCGGTGGCTCCTCCCGTTCGGCCGCGCACCGGCAGCCGCCCCCACCGTGGCTGTGTCCGTGCGACATAACTACGTCGCCCCCCGCGCGTCCTCTCGAACTGTCTCCGCGGTTCGCACCGCGCTCCGCACCGCGCTCCCTCCGCTCCGGCCGCCAAGCGCGCCGTGGCCGCTGCGTCGTAAAAGGCGCCCCTGTGCGGCGCATGCGTCCAGGGAGAAGTTGGGCGGGGCTCGCGGAGTATTGGCTTTGGACAAGGGCTTCCCAGTGCCCGGGAATTCATGTTGACTCTTTCAGTCCTGGAAATGGATGTTATTGCTTATCCCAGCTTCACAGATGTGGAAACCGAAGGGCAGAATGATTAGGCTGGCGTTCCGAGTAAATGGTGGCGCTGGGTTTCGAATCCATCTCGTTTGGGGGAGCTGGTGGAGAAATGCGTGCGCAATGATAAGGCCCTGGAGAGCAGGGAGCACAACGTTATCTCTGCCTCACATGTGCATGCTTAGGTGCTTAGAGCTCATAAACCCACTTTTGAAACCACTTTCTTCACAGTGGGCCTAGCGGTCGAGAGCAGAGGCTTTATGGACGGCCGGATCTGAAGACAAATCCTGGGTCTGCTACTGACGGTGGGACACTCTGAATAGGTCATTTTCCCCATCCTGAGACTTCCTTTCCTCGTCTGTAAAGTGGGAATGATAATATGTTTCATAGGATCGCAGTGAGTATTAAATGATGCACTTAAAGAACAGCGCAATGGCTGACATATGGTAAGAATTCAATAGCTGAGTCAGTCAGATCTTGATTCAAATCCAAGCACTGCCACTTTCTAGCTGTGTGGCCTTGGACAAGTGACTTAACCTCTCTGAGTCTCAGTTTACTTCCTGTAAAGTACAAGGATTGGACTAGATGACTTTTAAGTCCCCTCCGAGTGTGATAATTAAGAGCAGTTTTTTCAAACGGCTGGTTGTGTCCCATTAATGGAGTCTTAAAATCCACTCAGAGGATTGTGACCAGCATTCAAAAAATAAAACAATATAATAAAAAAATTAAGAATGTGTCACACATTTTAAGTCTTGGGTTTGTGTACTCAGGTGCAATGTTAAAATGTTTTCATATCGTGGGTTGAGGTTAAAAGAATTGAGAGTCACTATTTAGAGTTGAAATTATTTTGGTTTCAGGATAGACTGTGTTCTTACTCCTTGGTGGGAAGGAGAAAAGATAGAGGATGTAAAGGAAGTTATGGAATATTCTGGATACCTCCTGCCCTTCACTTCTGGCTCTGGAGCATCCAGGCAAGACTAGGGGCTGGCGAAATACAAACCAAAATATCCAAATGTTCAAGTTTCATTCAGAAATATTTTGATGTTCTAGTTCAATTCTTTGTGAAATAGGCAAGCTTGGTTCTAGTTCAGAATAGCTCAATGTCATGCTTTCACATCACAGTTTCAGGCAAAGGGCTTGGCACGTAGTAGAAGCTTAGTATATGTTTAATTGAATGATATACTCAATAGCCTTTCTTTGAAAGATCATGTCCCAGTGCAGGACTAACACAGGCCTTACTCAGGACTTTTGCTCACTTTTGGCTTCTTTCCTGTCATTTTCATCATTGTCATCGTTTACTGATTTATTGAGCATTATGTGCCAGTCATTGTGTTCAGCACATTATGTAGTTCATTTCAATTATTTGTCACATGAACTTTAAGAGATAGGTAGTATTGCCAAATGTCACCTCCAATTTGAAGATGAGGAAAACTGAGGCTGAAACATGTGAATTAACTTGCTCAAAATCAGATAAAGTTAGGAAGTAACCAGGCTTTGAGTATATCCTATAATTTCCTGAAATAAAAGGTGCATATGAAGTAAATGTGTTGTATCAATTAGCTTATGCTGTGTAACAAATCGCCCCAAAGTTAAAAGCCTTAAACAACAAGCATTTATTATTTCTCATGATTCTGTAGATTTCCTGGGAAGATCTTTTCTGGGCCAGTTGGCTTAGGCTAGATAGTTTGGAATGGCCTCACCCACATGTCTAGTTGATATTGGCTGTCAGCTGAGGTGATGGGCCACATGTCTCCAGCAGGCTACCTGATGTAGTCACATGGTGGCGGTTGCAGAGTTCGAGGAGCAAGAGAAAGAAGACTCAATTGCACAAGCACTTTTTAACTCTCAGCTTCTATAAGTTTTGCTAATGCCCCTTAAGCCAAAACAAGTTTCATTGGCCAAATTCAAATTCAAGGGTAGAAAAATAAACTTCACCTTTTGATTGGAAGAACTGCAAAACACTGCGGCTCTTTTCTCTTCCCAAATATACCTGTATTAGTTATCTTTTGTTGTATAAGAAATTACTCCCAAACTTAATGGCTTAAAACAACATTTATCTCACAATTTCTGGCTTAGCTCAGTTGTTCTGGCTCAGCTTTCTCATGAGCCTGAAGTTTTCTGAAAGCTTGACTGGGGCTGGAAGATCTCCTTCCAAGAGGGTGCACTCACATGGCTGGCAAGTCGGTATGGACTGTTGGCAGGAGGCCTTTATTCCTTGCCATATGGACCTCTCCATAGGAGTGTCCTCATGACATGATGGCTTTCACCAGAGCAAGTGATCCAAGACAGAACATGATAGAAACCACAATGTCTTTTACGACCTAGCCTTAGAAGTCACATACTGTCTATTCTGCAATAGCCCATGATTCCAAAGGTCATCCATATTCAAGATGTGAGGGGACTATGTAAAGGCGCAAATACCAGGAGGTAGAACTCATTAGAGGCCACCTTAGAGGTGGCTACCACCCTATCATACATGTTAAGTGACCACTGAAAATGTCTTTATTCTTCTCTTATATTTATTGGGTAATTTGGCTGAGGATTGAATTCTCTCAGAATTTTGAAGATACTGCTCTGTTTTCTTCTAGCTTTGAGAAGTACAATGTCATTTCGATTCCCGATTCTTTGAGTTTCCCAACACTCCTTTTCTGGAAGCTTTTAAAATCTTCTCTAGGTCCCTAGTATTCTGATGATATTGTGGCTCTTTAGTTATTCATTATGCTGGATACTTGAAGGACTCTTTCAATTTAGAAACCCTATAACAGAATGTGAGCATACAGGTCAGGCCATCTGCATGCATGTGCACAAGGCCCCTTGCAGGGAGACATATTTAGGGGTATGAAGAGAAGGGAAGTGGGGCTAGAGTCCTGTTCTCCCCACTTCTACTACCTTCTAGTGCGGAGTTCCAAGAGACTCAGAAATTTGACTATAGCCTTCCGGGTCATTGACAAACTTTGACAAAGTTTATTTGTCAAAGTACCAGAATAAGCTGTATTTTGTTTTAACATTTTATTAGCTTCATTTACAACTTTTTAAGTATGCTTCCATTTGTACTCTTGCTCCAGTTCTACAAATATTAGATACGGCCTGCTGGGCAAGTTGCTTAGCTTCTCTAAGCCTCAGATTTCTCGTATATAAAATGGGAATAATGAGACTACCTATTTTGTAGGGTCTTATGATGAGGGTAATATGAGATAATGTATGACTAATGCTTAGAACATCTGTCCCAAAGGAGAAGGTTAATTAGTGTCTATAACTATTGCCAACAGCAAGACTTTCAGCTCAGCACCCCTGTCTGGTTAGATGGGAAACTGCAGTTGCTTAGGAGGCTGGATTCTGAAGAGACCAGCCTTTACGAGGTACCTTTGATTTGGGAATAATGCCTTTTGCCTCCGTTTACTCTGCCTGTCCTTTCTCTTGCAGTCCTATGTTGCAGGGATGTTTAAGGACAAATGGAAATTCTGACTGACTTCTAGGACTATCTGGGGCAGGTAGGAAAAGCTTCCAACATTTTTCTTTCTCCTACTCCCCAGCTCTATCTGCAAACATTTCGGTAGCTCGAGAACTGATTAATTTTATCCCTTTTCCCTTAACTCCTGTCTCATTTAGCCTGGGAGAAACTGTTTCTGTTACTTTTGAATATTTCTTTATGGCAAACTGAGAGTATAGTAACAGTGATAGCTAACTAATAATTTGCCAAGCACTGTCTCAAGGGCTTTACTTCTGTTTTTTAACCTTTATAATTACAGGTGTCCTATTATTATCTTCATTTTATAGATGAGACAACTGGGGCACAGAGTGGCTAAGTAACTTTCCCAAGGTCACACAGCTGGTTAGTAGTGGAACTAAGGTTTGAACCCAGGAAGTGGGCCTCCAGAGTCTGTGCTCTTAACTACATTGAGCCTTCTCCCAATATTAATGTTTATTGAATGCCTACTATGTGCCAAGCTGAGATCCCAGAGCTCAGGCTCTTAACCACCATGCTGAACTTACCAGCTGGGTTACCTTGGACAAGTCATTTTCTTCAGAGTTTCAGTTATAACAACAATCCTTTACTAAATGCCCATTCGATGTTGGATACTTCACCTAATTCATCATCGACATTTTGGCTAACATGTCTTGAGCTCTTTTTATGTGCCAGGCACTGTTCTAAGCACTTTACATGTTTTAATTTATTAAATCATTATATGATAGCTCTGCAAGGCTGATGTATTTTCCTCATTTTGGGGGGAAGAAACTGAGACACTGAGAATTTTTAAGTGATTCGTTCAAGGGCACACATTTAGGAAGTACAGGATTTGAGGCTGGGTAGCCTTGTGGACTATCTGAGGCTTTGAAGCTGTTAGCAAATATTTCCAGTTCTCTGTGTTCAGGCCTATGGATGAATCATACATCCCTGTCCCTTTGAATTTAGGTGCAGCCAATGAAATATAATGGAAATGATGGATGTCACTTTTGGACATAGCTTAGCAGCCAGAGCAATATTCATTTGTCTTGAAAATCTTAGAAGCACGGGGATGGTTCCTCCCTTAGCTTGGGTCCCTGCGTGAGGATGACACAAAGCAGAGCCCCATC
This sequence comes from Pteropus vampyrus, assembly GCF_000151845.1. Taxonomy (NCBI): domain Eukaryota; kingdom Metazoa; phylum Chordata; class Mammalia; order Chiroptera; family Pteropodidae; genus Pteropus; species Pteropus vampyrus. The sequence continues at coordinate 3,279,172 of NW_011888817.1, read as the reverse complement.
GTGAGTGAGAAACAAACATTGTTTCAAGCCACTGAGATTTGGTAGCTGTTACTAGAACATAACCAAGTGTAGCGTTCCTCAGCTTCAGCACTATTGACATTTTAGGCCAGATAATTCTTTGCTGTGGGGGCTGTCCTATGCATCGTGGAATGTTTAACATTTTTGCCAAGTGTCTTGCTGGGGACAAAATCACCTCCAGTTGAGAATTACCGCCCTAGCATATCCTAATTAGTCTGATTATCCTGACAATCCTAAATAAACCCCTTTTAGGCATGACTTCTTTCTTCAATAGCACTTTTCCTTCTTTTTCTTTGCTTTGGAATAGTTGCGTGGCATAGATATTACATGATCGTTAAGGTTGAAAGAATGTCCCCTATGAAACTGTCTTGGGCCTGGGACTTTTTTACAGGGGAGGCTCTCCAATTACTTTATTTTTTTTTTTTATGGTAATTAGTCTATTTAGACTTGCCATCTCTCTAGGAGTCAATTTTGCTAAGTTGTACTTTTCCGGAAAATGATCCACTTTATATAGGTTTTATGATATATTGCATATAGTTGTGGCACAGGGTTTTAAAAAACTGGGACATTTTATATAGAAGTCTAGATTTCTGTCTTTTCTTTAAAACTCAGAATATCAATATGGTAACACTGGGCCCTGCCTTCCACCCGGAAACAATCAGGTGGAGCTGTGTAAATAGCTCTCATTTTCCTTGTTTCCCACCACTCTTACACCAAACTCCTGGTATTTGAGTTTGTAACCCTCGAGATAAGAAATTAGGTAGAAGCTGCCCTTTTGGTGGTCATTAGGGACTATAGTGTAATGGAATCGATAGAATAGCTAGGAGCCCAATACATAAATAAATAAATGAATGAACAAGTTGAACTAGCGCTGTCTGGGGCAGTAGGGGCTAAGAGTGGCTAAGATTTCAGTAATCCAGAAGGAATCGCTTATCTCCAAATAGTTCCTAGCTTGTGACCCTAAAGCTTCGATTCCCATCAATAGGAAACAAAACTTTTCCTTTCATTCCACACTTAGAGGGAATGAAAGAATGACACCAAAATTTATTGGGCACCCCTTCTCACTGAATCCTTACAAGAATTTCTGTGGGGTGCCATTATTACTATTGTACAGTTGAGGGGACTGAGGCTCAGAGAGGTGTCACAAAGCTAGAATGGCGGAGTCAGGATTTGAACCTGGATCTGATTCATTCCAAAGCTCATGCATTGTTTTTCCACTATACTCGGCATTCCCAAACGAGGCTGCTCATCAAACTCACTGGGAGAGGCCTATAAAAAAGTCCATATTTCCAGATCCTACTTCTGACCTATTCAAAACAGATTTTTGCAGTGGGGCCTAGAAATCTGTATTTTAAACCATGATTTGTACAGTTCAAACAGATTTTTGCAGCGGGGCCTAGAAATCTGTATTTTAAACCATGATTTGTACAGTTGTTTGATTACTGTCTCCCTCTTAAATGAAATCTCCCTGAAGACAGGGGCCATGTCTATCTTATTCAGTGACAAGAGTGAGGACAACACAAATATTTGCTGTGACTGAATGTGCAAGCTTCCCAGCCCTGACCAATGCGCCAACTGTGAAGAGCTTTTAAACTATTTGTGACAAATCCTCTGGAGCAGTTCTCAAACTTTAATGTACATGTTAAGAATTACTTGGGTTGCCTTTTTTTTTTTTAATGCATATCATGAGGCCCCAACCCCAGAGATTCTATGCTTGAGAAACACAGGTATAGATAACTATATCAAATTCTGATAGCTTGAACCTTCCTCAGAAGCTTTTGAAGAGAGTTGAGACAGTAGGCATTACAGAAAGAGAAGTCTGGGGGCTTATGAAGACAAACCGCCTATTTCACTATTTAGCCAATGACTAGGGAGAGACTCAAGTGTACATGGAACGCTAGTGGAAAAACCCTAAGGAAGAAGCATCTGTCAAAGTGATAAGCCAGGTAGATGATTCTTCTGGGCATCAGTTATATACAACAGAGAAAAAAAGTCATTCTTAGAAATGATTATGGCCTTGGCTTGGGCATCTTTTTGCACTGGAGTCAGCTTTGCTGCAGAAGCCAAACACTGGGTATGTGTGTTTGTGTATGAAATGGTTAAATGTGACTGAGAATGTGCTTAGGAGTCAAGCCAATACACAGCACCACTGCACACTGATGACCTTGGGCAAGTTCTTAATTTCTCCGTGCTTCGGTTTTCTCATTTTTAAAATGGGGCTCTTACTACCTACCTTGTAGGATCGTTGTGATAACCAAGACAATGTATATGAGACAGTGGTTCCTGGCACGTAGCAAGTGCATAACCAGTGGGATCAGTTACTCTTACCTGACTGTAAGCGCCAGACTTGACTGTTACTCTGTATTCCATGGTCTAATACAGGTCCTGGCTCAGCAAATGTAGAGTTAATGAATAAAGGACAAAGGGTTACCTTACAAATTCTGGATAAAGTCATCCATCAGATACCACATTCCATAACTAACTTCAATGCATACTGATTTCTAACAGTGAGAATTAGATCCAGTAAAGAACTGGGAAAAATAAGGCCAGCCCATACACCAAGAATGCCCTCTTTAAGAGAGAAGAGAGAATACAACTGTGTTGCTATGAGATGTTGTAGGTTTGATGTAAGATCCGGCCCACTCAATATGTGCAGGAGCTAAAACCAAGCCTTTGGCTCTATTAGCAAATGCTGAAATTCCAGCATCTCGGCCAGTGCCAACACAGCAGGTTCTCATTAATTCTCTGTTGACTCACCTTTCTGCATTAGTGTTCATTATGCTCTCATTAAGAAACCAGTGTAAGACTGAGGAGACCTACCTGTGTCTTTCACAACTCCCAAGAAGTGACTGAATGGTGGAGTGGCACACACTTTGCAGTCAAAGAATGTGTGTTTCCAACCCTTTCCTTTTGCTACTTACTAGCTATGTGGCTTTGGCTGTTATTTCACCCCTCTGAGCCTCAGCTTCTAACTGTAAAATGGGGCTAATAACTCAGTCCCAGGGTTCCAAGAATAACAAAGGACAGTGCCTGGTCCCCACGAGGTGCTCATTTTTTATGAGTTCCTCCCTTTGCTCGCAGGGCTCTTTCCCCTTTCCCAATCCTGCTATTGCTACAGACAAAAATCCAACATCCTTTATGGCCCAGCCCAAGGATGAAGATCTCTGTCTCACAGCCCACAAACCAGACACTTTGTTACCAACTTCCATTCTCTGACACAATAAGGGAGAAAGGAAGAAAGACAACAGTAAATGGGATTTTTTTTTTTTTTATTTAGACATGGAATTTTTCTTCCTTTTCATATAACTTATCTAATTAAAATATTCATCTTGGTAGTTACCACAAAAAAGTAACATAGAAAATTGTATTTACATTTTGGGACCAAAATACAAATGAAGAGCAGGATGATACCTTGCTCCTTTTCCTCCCGCTTCCTGGAAAGAAAGAGAAAGCCCCAAAGAATCTGCTCATTACACCAGCAATCACAAACGGTTAATTTGTAACTTGGTGATTTGTATGTAGTGTAGCACAGAAAAAAAATTGCACAAGTTTTCACAAATGAGACCAAAGGTTCAACATCATCCCGTGTCTGCTCTGCAGCCGTTTCAATAACCCAGGTGAGGAGGTCATTTAGAAATCTGGTTTTTCCTCTTCCCTCCTTACTCTTCTCACCAAGTCACATCCCTGATGCAGACACTCTTGGAGGGGGAGAGGGGAAAGATCTGGTTCTATGCAAACAGGGGTGATCAAAAATCTTTATGGTAGTGATGTTGGGATGAACATATATATGTCTTTTTTCCCCTCCCTGCCTAAAGACGCCTAATAAAGGAAATTAAACCATACACATCTGAATCTGAAATATGAAAAACTGGTTTCAATGACAAAGACTTGAACACACAGCTAAGAGACAAATTTAAGGTCGTGGATACCTCGAGGAAGCTATTCTAGGCAACAGATACCTGGCACCTGACCCAGATGCTCATTTGGTTTTAGGTAAGAGGCTTCCTAATATCAGGTTTGCAGAGCACGCTAGGGGAAAGGGGTGGAATGGTAATACAAACAATCAAGAGAAATAACACTTAACTCAATTAAAAAATACACCAAATTAAAACACAGCAATACTTATGTCCCGTTGCAAAGCAACACTCACTGAACAATGCAGCTCTTGCTGCACAGATTTCCTGCGCTGCTGTGGAATCTTTAAAGTTAGTCTAACTGAGGTCTCCAGGCTGGTTAAAAACTGTGGGCTCCAATTCTGGGCTTTGAGTGAGCATGTAGAGGGGACTGACTGCCAAGCTCTTCAGGCTGTCACACCAATCACGCCCTCAGGTTTCATGAGGACGGGCACCTCAAATTTATAGCTTCCACCTGGGTCACCACCAGGTGGGTTCCTACTACATCAGTGCTCTTCGGCAGCCAAGAAGGGCACTGACGCTGTCTTCCTAGTTCTGAGCTTGTTCCTATGTCAACGTGAAAGCGAGATCCTCCCTTCCCAAACCAGATGGGTGCCCTTGCAGCTCACCCCATCCTGATGCCTCAGCTCAGACACTTTTGCTAAGTTGGCCCTTCCCTCCAAATTCTGGCTTAAACGCTCAAAAAAAGCTTTAGCTGTAGAGTTCTCTATAAAACATAGCAAATTGCTGTGCTCTTCCAATCTCGTGATCTTTTTAAATAGAGCAAAAAGAAAACCAATTTCCAACTTTTAAAACCATTCACTTCTAGTAGCAATTCATAGAGATCAAGAGATTAAAGTGCTGGCTTTTAAAATTCTAAAGTTGTATTGGGGGGGTGGGGGCGGCTACAAAAGCCCTGCCATGTATTTGTCTTTCCTCCATGCCAGGGGAGGGAAAAAAACCCTAAAGTTTTGAATCAGAAACTGGAAATTGTAAAAATGCTGGGCTTCTGTGCAAATAGATTTCCCAAGGTTCTATATCTTCTAGTAAGCCTCAAAAAAAAAAAAAAAAAAGTGGGAACTGGCAAAAAGGATGGAAGAAAGACTCTAGACCTTTACAAATAACCCCCCCTTAATAAATACTATTTAATGAGTAAGAAGAGATGCACCTGCATAGGAACTCAAAGCAACACTGAGCAGGGTCTCAGAGGTGAGGAGTCCAGCCCAAACACTTCCTGTCTGCACGTGGAGGCTCCCCTCTAGGAGAGGCAGCCCAAGACCCCCGCCTTGCCCTACGTGGAACAGACAGCACACAGGCCTCTGGGATGCCCAGACCTTCTGCTGGATGAGAATCCACTCAGGAGAGTTGAACTGGGATGGGAGAATGGCTTTCACTAGGCTTTTGTCTAACTTTAATAAAGGACCCCGAAAATAAAAAGCTAAGTGTGTGGAAGAGGACAAAAAACAAAAACAGAAAAACCTGGGGGTAATATAAATACAATCTGGGGGCAATATTTATTAATTAAAACTATGTCTTATAGTTTACAAAGAAGCTAATTAACAACAAAAGTATAATTGACCTTAAAATCCTCAGTGAGACTGAGGCTTCACATCTTCTTCAGAATTCTGAAGTGTTCTCCAGGCAGGGAGGCAGTGGCTGCGGCACAGAGGCTCACAGGTGCAACACCTGCAAACCGTGCAGGATTCGGAGACCAAAGCTTCCACAGAGCAAAAGACTCCCGTCTCCTTTGGAAGTTCCATTCCCCAACCCCCACTGTCTTTGTATTCCTCACCCCCAAATTCCATCTCCAAGGCAAGTCCTCAGTTTACCGTCGCGAGAATCTGTTCTTAAAAGCTTTAATTGTCTTAGCCATCATTGGGGCAATTTCTGTGAAAAGAGAAATAAGGCCATTGTTTCAGATACATAGCAGTTTAGACATTTACCACCAGGGGTTTACAATCAAAGCCAAAGTCTTGGCTCTGCACCACCCCTTAAATGGATGCAAGTAGCAGCTGTCAGCTAACACCACAATAAAAACAGCGGCATACAGCTAACACTTGCTGAGCACCTGCCAGGCCCAGAACAATCTCTCTAACAACCTCACCAGGACGCAGACTGGCCAACCTGCCCCTGGTTGAACAGTAAGTGGCAGAACTGGAATTCAGTTCAGACTCTAATGGCCACACAGAGCCAGAATTTAATTCTGCTTCACCAACTTCCAAACTGGCAAAATCACTCCCTTCCCACCCCCATCTGTCCAGTGTAGCAACAGGTCTAAGAGGACCTAAATGCACATACCACCCAAGGAAGGCTAGCCTGCTCTCTCAACTGGTTAACCTGAGCACAGCCGAAGCTTAGGCCAGGACTCCCACCCTCCCAGGGGACCTGAAATGAATATAGAATGACGCCATTGTTGAGTTAGGACACCTCAGAATACTGGGAATAGTGCCAAAATGAATATTCACTATAATCATCATTTAAAAAATAAACATGCATATGAATAAGCAGGAGAAAGGAGGCACTGACATTCAGACAAGCTATGAGCAAGGCATCATACATATGCTACATCCAAAACACAAAATGTGATGTGGTGGTAATGACATTATAGGGGTTCAAATGCTAGTTTTGAAATCTGAGCAGGAACCCCAAGTTACTCACTCTTCACAGTTGGCTTCCTAGGATCATAGGAAACAGTGCTGCTGACCACAGGCGCCAAGTGGGCACTGCTGGTGCTCGGGCCATCATATGCCAGCTCCTCGGGGCTGGCATTAAAGCTATTGCTGCTGCCACTGCTGGAGGGAGCATGGCTGCTTCCTGTGGAGTATGGGGCTGGCTTAATCCTGTATCACAGAACAAAGCCGGTTAGTCACAAGCATGAGAAAGCTGCCCTCAGCACCAAGAGCCTGAAGCTGGCCTTTCTGAGGTAGACTCAGTTTCGTGGCTTTGACCAATGAAACTCAGCACCTTAGATTCTGGTGATGGCTCTGAGATGATAGCTTCAGCATTTCAGAATGAATGATAACCTCAACTTCTCATTGTTTATGTGTAAATCTGCACTGTGAAAATGCCAAGGTGACTTAGATTAAATTAGTCATCATAGTAAACCCATTTTTGCTTAATGAGGAAAGGGAAAGTATAAGTGAATGTTTCTCAGAAGCCAGGCCCTGTGCTCCATTTAATCTTGATCCCTCTGAGAGGCAAGAATAATTATCCAGCCCACACTGCAGTCAAGGAAGCTGAGGTTCAGAGAGGTCAAGTGCCAAGCTAGTCAAGGTCAGCTTCCAGAACCCGCCCTGCATCGCTGTACTTTCACCCCACAAATGAATTGCTTCTTGTCCCTAGGCTGCCTTTTCAGGGTAAATGACAAGCACTTGGACTCTTCCCTGAGCATATGGAAACCGCAGAGAAGCAGATATCGTACTTGATTTTCTCGGACACAGCTGCTCCTCCTGTTCCAAACTTCTCCTGCCTCCTTCGAACATCACGAGGTGGCTTGGCCACCGAGTTGACAAAGGCCATCTTTGCTTGTCGGCCTGTGAAAAAATATGCCTTCTTGAGCAGAGATGCTGTTTTTTAATAATCTACACTATTAAGAAATAAAGGCTCAAGTGCCCCCAAAGCTCATCAGTGGTGAAAACCCCCCTCTATAGGGTAGCATTAGCAGGGGCAGAAGAAACCACCATTCCTGCCCCACCATTCCTGCAAATTCAAGAGATTTAGGAGCCAGAGGCCCTACATCAGCCAAGCCCACCACAGCCCTGCTGTCAGCTAGAGCACAAGGCTCACCATTCTGCCAGGCCCCATCCCATCGGCACCCCCACCCACCTTTGGGCTTATTGGCATGTGCAGATCGGATATTCTTTGTCAGTACTCGTAGCCGCTGCTCCCGGGCATCCTGAAGCCGAAGGTACATCTCCCGCCATGACTCATACTCTTCTGGCCTTTCTTCCTTAAAGTCTCGGTGACAATGAATTTTCCACAATTGATCTGTTTCTTCAATTAATACCTAAAACCAGAACCAGGACATCATTTACTTGCAAGCGCTCTTACATATCTCTTTTCCACCCTTAATTACCAGTTTCCTAATGATTTTTTGATCTGCATAGCAGTAGTATATTAAAATACCCTAGTTCTAGAAAAAAAATCAAATCGCTAAATTAAAAGAAGTATAAGGCACTGTGCTAGCTGCTTTTGGGGGGCTGTGGAGCTAGGACACAAAACACCACAAAATTAGTTTAAGATCAGTCTTTTCCTTTAGAAAAATCGGTAAGGGATAGAACCAAGATGAAGTCAAATCTGGGCATTTCCCGAGCACTGAACTGTAATGGCAAGTGGGCCACCTAAGAGGGATATATTATAACCTCAGAATGAGAAACAGCTAATGCAATCAAATGAGTACATCCCAGCATTTACAAGAAGGATTTTTGAATAGATCTGAATACCTCTAGGAGAAACCTAGTCATCTGTGCTCTTTTAAAAATTCACCAGACACCTAAGCGTCAACACCTAAGCGTCTGTCCCCACCCTGGGTCCCAGGGGGCTGTGCTGCCAGAATCCCCCCTTAATCTCTGTGAGTGGGCAAGCTCAAGGGAGATGAGGAAAGCGTTTTCTCACTCCCTTTGAATCCCACCTTGATTCTACCCCGGAGACCCACTTAAGACTCTAGAGGCAGGTGCTAAAAATATCATTTAACCCATTTCCCTTCTGCCCTGAGAATACTCACCAGTGGTACTTGTGGCTGCAGCGTTTACCTCCGGATAACTCACAGATTACAGTCCTAACCATACCCCCGAAATCTGCCACGAAATATCTCACTTTTATTGTTTTCACATCGCTCTAGCATATCGATAGTCTTTGGAAATAAATGACATCATTCTACTTATTCTGTTTTTAGTAGTGGTGTTTCCACTTACAAAATATAGTAATTCTCAACTGCTGAAAATGTCAAATCCTAAAAAACGTAGCATTCCTACGTGTTATGTTTACATCGTTCTTGAACAGTTGTTAGCCAAAGATTCATTTGATGAATCCAATTTATGTACACATTTCTGTTACATAGGATTAGAGACAAGTTCTGTGTAGAAATAACTGTAAGAACAGTTTTTATAATTTATTTTCACAATGAAAACCAGTCAGATTTGCTTCAGCCTCAAAGAGTGTGTTTATATAAAATTAATGCTGGCAGCAAGCTGTACTTTTTTTTTCTAAACGGGAAATGGGTTAAAGGCCCACAGGCAAACCAAATATGTCCAAAACAGTGATCTGACCACTGGCCTGCCCTTCAGCCACAGCAAATTCAAAAAGACAAAGCTATTTCTGAAGACATAAGCCAGAAAACTGCCCTCTTCCCACCCAAACAGGATACTCACGTGGTTGTATTCCTCTATACGATACAGCTGTTCAGGAGTACACCTCTCCAAAACAGGTTCAAGAACAGAATAAGGGACACCTCCCACTTCAAAGATTGCTGCAGAGATCAAAGGTGAAAGCACTGAGTAGCAGCCAAGCCACCCAGTGGTAAGATCCCAGTGCCACAACATGCCTGAGAGCAAGAAAGAAGCATGTGACTTACAGTCGATGTTGTTTTTAAGTACCCGGATGCACTGCTGGTGCAAGGTCATCATTTTGGGGAGATAGGCACACTTGGAACCAGAATACACCTGCATCTTAGAATTCATTCTTCGTCCCGTGAATCCAGCTTCTTCCTCTTCCTGGGGTGAAGAGTGTGCTATAGTATAAGAAAAACAGGAACGTAAGCGAAAACTGTCCTTCCATCCCATTTTATTTTATTTCTTTTTAACCAATAGTATAAGAAAAACTATGTATTTTATTTCTTTTTAACCAATAGTATAAGAAAAACAGGAACGTAAGTGAAAACTGTCCTTCCATCCCATTCCACAGCCTTGAGTTTGCCTTCTCAAGGCAACCAGTTACCAGTTTTTGCAAAAATAAGCAACTATGTATTTTATTTCTTTTTAACCAATTAATAACATACTCATTTTTTTTAATTTGCCACATTTTAGGAATCATGCCATGTCAGTACACAGACCTCTCACATTTTTTACAGTTGCATAGGATGCCACTGTGTGGATGAACCATGATTTAGCTGTTGATCTCTTGCTGAGAAACACGTGATTTTAAATTCTTTTTGCTATGAAAACTACATTTTTTTAACCAGCATTATCACTTTTAATCCACTTAACAGGCAGATACCATTATTATTTTCATTTATAGAATGTGAAACTGATGTCCAAGGAAATTATTACCCATGTTCCTGTAACTTGTAGAAGCCAGAGCTGGATTCAAACTCAAAACATCAAACTCCAGAGCCTGTGCAATTAGGAAATGCACCAAAATCTGATGACAGAGCATGAATCAATTTTTTAAATCCTTTTTTCCATTAAAAAGACAGATACAGAAAATTACCTTTTCTCTTTGGTTGGAAGGAGGATATCAATTCGAGGGAAGGAAGTGGCCGGTAATTGGCCTGTATCATAGGTAATGGGATGTCTGGCAACACTGGCAATGCATCAGTGGGGACCTGCAGAGAAGAGACTAGTGACTGGAGAGCCCTCTTCTACAAGCACAGCCTCCCTTCCTACAGTCCATTCCCAAGAGTGCCGACTAGGCAGATAATGTCACAGGCAATTCTGGGCTGGAGGAGGGGCAGCAGTGTCATGTCTGACACCTACAGCCTAAGTCAGGAAATACATATAGATGGGCCCAGCACAACGGGACACCTCAGCAGATACTCTTCTTGGGTACTCCCCATCCTAGGGAGGCCCAAAGGAAACTACTTCAAACTGAAATTCGACAGGCCATATAAAAGTCGGCCAACCAAAACAGCAGCAGGGTGAGTGAGTCCTGGGAGCTCAGCAGAGCCAGATGCTCTGAATGGGAAGCCACCAAGGGGATGAAGGGGTTACCTACCTTTCTCGGCTTGGCTGAATCAGCTCCAGTGAGCTGAAGCTTCTCTGACTTGTTTTCGTTCACCTTAGGTAATTTCTGAACTGAGTCCAAGTTTTTACTAGTGCTTTTCGAATCATTTTTTTTAAGTCCTTTTTCTCCAACGGTTGTGGCTGTTTTAACGATCTTTTTCTTTTTCTTCCGGGGCTGATCATAGCTGAGGTATGACTCAAAAGACATGGTGGGCTGCTCGAATTCATCATCCATATCCGTCTCCTCAACTTTTGGGAGGGAGCCCACTGACTTTCTATCTGAATGAGGAGTTTTCCCTTTCCCTTCCCGAGTCTTTAGGTTGTTAGAAACCTTCTCTTTTGTCTTGGGCAGCAGGTCCCCTGCCCCCTTTCCTATGTCTAAGCTGTCTAGACTTTGCTTGTTTTTGTCTGATTTGGTTTTCTCTGAGTTTTTGTGCTTTTGCTTTTTGAGGTGGTTGTCCGAAGCAATCTCCAAGGTGGATAAAAACTTCTTGGTGCTGCCCTCTCTTTCCTTCTCTTTCTTGACACCACTAGAGGGCAGTTTCTCCTTTGTGCCATCCCCAGAGAGGGGCCTCCGGTTTTCCTCTTTGGAGATGGCCTTATGGGGTTTCTCTCTGCTCAGGGATGACTTCTCATCTCCCCGGGAATCCACTGGGCGTTTTTCTTTATGGGAATATTTGTGCTCCTTGTTCTGACTCACAACCCCTTTCCCCTGGGGTTCACCCAGGTGTCGTTCCTGACTGACCCCCAGTCTGTCCTGAAAGGCATTACTGTGGCCTTTTCCAGGCTTCTGGTGTGAAGCAAAGGGCTCGTGGTCCTCCTCCAGGGATCTATAATGGTCCACAGACATCTGATGAGGACTGGTAGATGATGGAGGGGACTGAACATGGCCGTAATCGGAAGATTCGTGATCTGAAGAGTAAATCGGTGAAACCCTGTGGCCCCTCTTTCTCTCGTCTCTCCTCTCCTGACCGTGAGATGCTTTGTGAGGTCTCTCGAGCTCTGAGAGTTTTCTGTGTTTTTTCTGTCTGTGATCAGGACTATATGGTCGGCTACTGGAGGCTTTCCAGTTTTCGTGGTAGTCCCCCTCTATCTCCTCCTCCTTCTGAAGCGCATCCCGGGGGCGCTTTCGGGAACTGTTCTTCTCAAAGTCATGTTCATCGGGCTCAGTGTTTCTAAATAAAAGATACAGCAGTTATAAACCTCAGTGTAATCCTTGTTCAGAGGACACTCACGGAACCTGAATTCACAAAACAGCTGAGGAGAATGCAGAGTAAATGTGTTCTGCTCAAAGACGCTCGATTAAGTTTTAAAACTGGGAAAACTCTAATATTCGATAAATGGAAAATGACAAGTTTAATTACAAGATACAAAGAAGATCAAACATCTTGTGGACACGAAAATGCTTAACACTTTTTTTTCATCACAGGGACATATTTAACTTGTTACTTTAAAAAAGGGGCTGTTACAGTTTGTTCACAACTGTAGAAAAAGCCTTTTAAAAAAAGGTTAGAAAGAAACATACCAAAATGTTAGTATTAATACTTGTCTTTGGATGATAGAACCACAGAAATTTTGATCCTTATTTCTATTTTTAAATATTTTCTAATATTCTATAATGATCATGGATTATGTTTATAATTGAGGCAAAATAAATACTTTAAATAAGGCAGAGAAGGAATAAAAATTTTTCTGTGTATAAACACTCAAAATGCTTCCACCATGAAATTGAACAAGCCTACAAAGTAATGTTCTTACCGTTCCACAGGAACCAGCTTCTTCCACTGGGCCACCAGGTCCCTGGCAAAGTTTCCAACGTGCTCGTGTTTTCGTAAGCTATTTACTGTTTTCCCAACCCCGGTCTCCTATAAATTTGACAAAGTAATTATTGGAGGGTTGTGGAAAAAGGCTCACAATTTTCAAAGAAATCAGGCCTCTTGCTTTTCAACAACCCAATACTTCCTTCCTAAACTATACCCTAAAGTCTCAGTACAAAATTAGTTTGTTTCTATACCCCAAACCTCTAATGGCACACAGCAGCAAAGCATACTAGATTCAGAAGAGGAAAACCTTTAATAAAAACACTTTTAGAACTTTAACAATAATAACCAGAGTGATTATGGTAGGTGTCAGACACTAAGTTAAGAGTATCTGAATCAATCCTTACAACTCAGGAACCTGCTCCATTTTACAAAGAATGAACAGCCTAAAGTCACAGTACTTGGATTTGAACCCAGGACTAGTTGATACGAAAGCCAATGTTCCTTTAATTTTTAGAAATAAAAATGTTTGAGATAAAACCCACATCACATAAAATTCACCATTTTAATCATTTAAAAGTGTTCAATGGTTCAAATGGTTAAAAGTTTAACCATTTAAAAATAGTTCAATGGTTTCCAGAATAGTCACATTACTGTGCAACCATCACCACTAATTCCAGAACATTTCCATCACCCTAGAAAGAAACCCTGTGCCCCTCAATTTCCCACCACCGCCACCACCCCAACCACCACCAATCAATCAACTTTCTGTCTATGGATCTGCCTATTCTGGACATTTCATATAAATGGTACCATTCAATATCTGGCCTTGTGTCTGGTTTCTTTCGCTTCCAAAGCCCATACTCTTAATCTTACTGCACAATCTCTCCCAGTGGGAATGGGAATGGATATAGTTTTATATAATATCTAAAGTTATACAATTCTTACCGCAAGAATGTCTACAGTAATAGGTAAGGTGGAGAGTTTCTTCAAATATTTCAATAGCTGCAGAGAGAATAAAATAAAAATTAGTTCCTATAAAATCATACTCATTCACTAGAACAAATAAAAATATCTGACAATATTAATAATACTCAGTGCTAAGTGTTATACAGTAATAAGTACAGTTCCTATCCCTATTTTACAAGTGTGAAAACAGGCCCAAGAAAGGTAAGTTATTTGCCCCAGGATGCAAGTAGGGCAGGATTCACTCAGGCCTGTGGCTTTACAGTCCCTGCTTTCAATCAGTATGCCACACAAAGGGGAAATGAGACTTAGAGAAGAGAATCAAACCTACCAAAACTCTAAGAAAAGTCATCAACAACTATCATTTTGCCCCAGTTTTGAGAGAGAATTTCTGAGAAAGGTACCAATTTTATGAAAATTACCCATGGCCCTGGCACAGAGAAAAATAAAAAGGAGAGGAGGTTTGTATAGGAAATGGGTATCATGTTTCCAGGAAGAGTCAGCAGTTTTTAACAGAATTGTTTTCTGGAATCGGTGGGAAACCAAGAGCAATTTCAACTTGCCAGAATCAGAGCATTGCCGTTAATGGTGAACAAAAAATGTCTGAGTAGGTTAGAAAAGTGATCTGGGTTTGGCCACATTTCCTTTCTGGAGTCCCTAAAACTTGGTCAAAATCAGGATAGCACTGCTGTTAAGACAGAGTTCCGGTCCGGAGTCAGAGACAGTCTTCAGTCTGGCTCTGTCACCTCCTTGCCAGGTGATCTTGTGCAAGTCAGTAACCTCTTTGAACCTCATTTACTTCATCAGCAAAACAGGAACTGGATCCTGTTTCTACTTCACAAGCTGTGAGGATTCATGTGTAGCCTTAGCCATGGTGCCTAGAATGCTATAAAAGCTCAATAAATTTTATTATTAATCATTTCATTTATGAATGGATGGATTTTAAATCACTACCCTTGATCTTCAAACAGATATTCCCTAGCCATTTCATACTTGTTCCATTTCTACCAAAAGTCACGACTGACCATGCCTTTCTCTAGGAAATGTTTACGTACATACCATTCAAGGAATACTGCAAAGCACACGTAGTTCAAAATATATAACTGACTACCTTTACATTTAAATGTTAGATAACAAGATCTGTTTTTTCCATTAGTAGCCCAGGGTATAATTAGTTATGTCACATTGTTATTACATGAAATAGCAAGTATGTTTTTCTGGTCATTCTACTTCACTAATTACTGAATATGGTCAGCAGGCAGAGCAACTGGATCACAAGTGATAATACTGTTGACTAGGAATAAATGAGAAGTCAAGTGGTGTATCTAGGGAGTTTCACCTTCATAACTGATTGAAATTATCCTCCACTTTAAATGTGATCACTACCACCAACCAACTCAGGGGAAAGTTTATGTGTATTTCTTGTCACCTAACTATGAGTACAAAGATTAATGCCAATTCCTTTTCTTAAAAGAAATTTTAAAATCACTGAAAAGGTTAAAAACAGGGTTGTCTCCCCTAATGCCATTCCCTGGAAGGCATTTATATACCATTCGCTGTGCTGGCTACTATGCTAAGTTCTCACATGTGTTACCTCATTTCATCCTCATCGACCACGTCTACAAAGAGGACATTATTCTCCCATTTTACAGATACTGAAACCAAGCTCAGTGAGGTTAGGTAACTTGCCTAATGAGTTATTACATCAAGTGTGTCTGCCACAGCATATACTACAAAGTCAGGAGAAACATCCAACATTATAATCTTGTCCTCAGAAAACAGGAACAGAAAATAGAGCTGTAGCTCACATGCCTCTTAGCACATCCCAAAGAAGGCAAAAGAGCTCCTCCACAGTGTTAAGCGTTGTTAAGACAGTTTAAAGTCCACAGTGTAAAGGTCACCATGGGGACAAAGGGTCCTTGGGACCTCTACGAAGCCAACATTAAGGATGGGGCCAGAAGTCACTGAGGGTGTGTTCATCTCGAAGCCTAGAACAGGAGGAATAAATGCTGCATTTCTGCCTTGCTTTGGGTTAGTGTTGGGGGCGGGGGCAACTTAAAAGCAGGCAAAACTAAAACCCTGGAGATTTTCAAGATGACTTAGCCCAACGTAAGAGAAAAAGAGATTCAGAGCCCCTTATTTTCAATGAGGTTCAAGAAAACAAAGCAATAACAAGGTAAAAGCACTTTGGGCATCCTCAGGCAGATGGAAACTTACTGTTATCAAACCAACAGACCAATTGTAGAGTTTGCAAGAACTGATAACAGGTCACTGAGAAATGTCAAATATTTGCACAGTACATGCTGAAGAATTTAAGTTGTCCTTTGCACACTCTTTCAACCAAAAGAGCAAAAGATGTCCCTAATGTTGACCCCCATTCTCCACGTGCCATGACACTGTGTTCTGGTTAGTTTCACATTCAAAATATAACACAGGACAGGTAACTTCAGCAGCCATGAAAATTATTTCCAATTAAATAGTAGGAACCGAGTGACCCTGATCTCTGCTCATACCTCTTCCCCAAGTAGGCCTCGATCACAGATGGACTTAAAGCGAAAACAAGTACAGTTAGATATCAATGTTTTATACCAAAAATCCATGAACATAGGTGTAGAATCCACCCATTGGCTAATAATGGTTTGAAATCAAGATTCAGTTGCAAATTCAATACTGCTATATAATCATCTGGCAATTTCAAGAACAACCTGTGGGAGCTTGTTGGGTTAACAGAGGGTTGAGGAGAAGGCCAGTGTGCCAGCTTGCAGTTTTCCCCCTACAGCTAGCTCATTTCTGAATGCCGACAATTGTGCCCTTTGCAAAAATGATCTCCCAACATTTTCTCATCATCTTAATGCTCACTTCGTAACACAAAGCCAGAAGTTCAGGGTGACTTTCTATCTGGGAAGAGAAAGCCCAAATACTTATAATAGTCACTAACAGTTCAAGCAGGATGAGGAAGTCAAATAAACCTTTTCCTAATTTGAAATTTCATGTATATCAACTACTAGAAAAGCTACTTCAAAATTTAAATTGTAGTGGAAGAATGACTATAGGTACTACATGGTGCGTTATTTTTTAACCTGTTAGAAAGACCAAATTGGGGGTGGGTAGATGTGCATAATATTGTTTTAAGGTTTTAAAGATTAGTCACAAACCTACAGTGTTTATGAAAATAAACCAGTACTCAGAAATAATGACCACTTATTAAACATCCATAAAGGGTTAGTATAAAAAGCACCTTGTAAATATGCCTGGCCATTAGGTACTGAAGCCGCAGTAGAAAATCTAACACAAAACAGTTGAAAGCATTTAAGTTTTAGGATAGAAAGCTAAACTGACTTCCTAAAAAAAGTGGATCTTTTTGAGCTAGGTATGAATGAGAAGAGTTAAAATGTAGCCTGATGGTGAGATGCCTTTAGAAATGGAGGGGAAAAAAATCTCACCTATGAAAAGCTGGGAACAAGGTGAATAAAATTGTGAAGAGTGGTGATTAATACCTACTGAGCACTTCCCATGAGCCTGGTGCTTACGTCTTTTAATTTAGTCTTAGGAAGAAGTAGGTGAGGAACCAGGATCAGCAAAGAATGTCTCCAAACATCTATTTCTGATCAATGGATTAGAACCCAAATCTCACCACTACTTTATCTGGACTGCCTCAATTACTTGCTCTTCAAAAGGCACTCTGGGGGATCAGAGATCCAACTCTAAGGAACTGTAAACTCTAACTGGAATGCTGACAGAGACTGTCAAACACCTTGGGTATCTTCATCGATGTATTTCAATTTTAAAAAATTCTAACATCCACCACTCTCCCAGACACCGATAAGGTGGATAACAAAAAGTCGGAGAGGGAGAAGAATGCACTTAAGATAACAGTTAATAAAAAAAGAAAAGAAAAAACTAGCTGAGTACAATTAAAAATGGTTGCACATCTCTCGCCGAAAACCAGAAACGGTAGCTCTTAACCTTTCTATCAAGGCTAGAAGAAAATCTATCTTCAACTTCTAACCTTTTTTTTTTTTTTCCTTCTAATTACAACCTAAGTTTTAGGCGTATATACAGCTAGGTGACATGAGGTTTATTGTGTCGTGTTTTGAAAGGGAATTACTGAGAAAGCGAAAAGGTCCCACATCCTAATATCAAGCCGGAAAGCAATAAAAATGTCTCTTAGAGACGCAGGACCACACACCAGGCTTAGACTCCATCCCGCACGGGCAGAACCACCTCCCCATCCCTCCGAACCACCATCAGGACAGGAGGGAATCGGAAACACTTCGCAGGGAGGGACGGAGCGGGCGGGAGGCAACTCCGAGCGAGCTCTGCCGACCGGAGACAGCTGGCCCGGGACGCCGAGGGAGGCTCCGGGGGCCCGGCCGGCACGCGGCGTCCACACGGAGCGCAGCCCTGGCCGCCCTGAC
>NW_011888817.1:3218320-3260509 GCF_000151845.1 Pteropus vampyrus | reverse complement strand
CTTACCTGCAAAGTACTCTTACACTTGAATATGTGACTACTTCTCTGAGCAGTTAATTACATATGTGTCATTCTGATTAAAAAGAAAGTTCGTAAGGCTGCAGGCCCCGCCCCCAGGGCCCGGGGGGCCAGGTCCTCAGGTCCCCAGTGCCCGCTCCCTGGCCGCGCGCCCCGAAGGCTGCAGCCGTTGAGTCCCGGCGCGCTGGCCCCGCGCTGGCCGCTCCGGGCAGCCCCGCTTCTGGCCCTCAGTGTGCGGAGCCAAACCTTGTTAAACCTCTCCCGTGTCTAGTCAAGACTGAATGAGGCCACAGCGCCAGACCCTGGGTTTATAAAGCCTAATCCCCCACCCACCGGGGGGCTGTGAGCCACGCCCTAATTAACACCTGTCAGTGGTTCTGGGGCTGGCCCGCCGCCGCTCAGGGAGCCAGCAGCGATTGACGACAGCGACCACCCTACGTTGAGCACACTAAGCGCCAGTGGTCGGGTTATCTTAATTTCACCCTCAGTGCAACCGGGTGAAACGAGTTCTCTTATCCCCACTTTACAGATGAGGAAACTGAGGCTCAGGGAGACCAACTTAACTTGCATGTGGTCACAGAACAGGAAAGAGGTGAAGCTGTAATTTGGATCCAAATAATCTCGGTCCACTATGAATAGATTAAGGAATAGGTTAAGGAACGGAGGCCCAGAGAGGGAGAAAGGGACCTGTGAAAAGTCCAACAGCTTACCTACATGAGGTAATAGCCCCTGGCTCTTGCTTCCCCCCCCAAACAGTGTCTGGTACATAGGCACCAAATAAATACTAATTGAATGAATGAATGAATGAATGAGTGAATCAATGGCTGTTTCTTCTGAAGCAGTAGGGCCCGAATCAGACCAGTCCAAGACACCATCCTGGAGGGTATTAACTCTCATCCTAGAAGCACTAAATTTTACTAGTATGATTATTACTACTAAAAAGGACGACGAAATATTGAAAACAAACTTAAAATACCAGCATTGATTACATCTCATTTGATTAGATCAGATGAGATTAGATCCTAGTCAGATCTCCAGCAGCAATTTGGCAACGTACCTGACCTCTTGCTCAGAGATTCTTCCAGGTGCCAGCTATGTAAAAAGAAATGACAGAAGCTGTTTCTTCAAATGCGCTTTCATGTACTCACTATGCTAAGAAGCCCTTCCCCTACAGTGCTCCCACCCCTTTGCTTGATGCCCCTCCCTCCACAACTGACCCTTTTCAAGGTGTAGATAAATTGTCAAATTATTTTTGTCTTGTCACTGGGCTGTTTATCAAATGCACAGGTGACTGATCTGTCCAACATTAAATCTCTGCCAGTGGTACAATCCAGTTGGTAACATTGGCACTGGATATAAAGTCCATACAAGATTAATGACCACCCACTTGATGCCTTAAGACTCAATCGTATAATGGGGAATAATGGAAAAAACATCAAACTGGGTGTAAGAAGACATGGATTCTAGTCCCAGCCCTAGTCTCTCTCCTCTGCACAGCAAATATTTTCACATTTTAAATTCCTTCCATTTTAAAATGTAGCTTTGGTGCAATGGAAAATGGGCCGATTCTTGAAGCAGAATTGCTGACTAACTGACCTGGCATATACTCGGGACACATGGAACATTTTGTGCCTGATACCCAGGGAGATCTCAACAACCAGAATGAAAAGAAACAATGCATCTGCATGGGCGCTTCTGAAGAGGGTGCACCCATCCACCCCGACTACGTCAGCCTGAGTCAGGCTTACCTGCAAAGTACTCTTACACTTGAATATGTGACTACTTCTCTGAGCAGTTAATTACATATGTGTCATTCTGATTAAAAAGAAAGTTCGTAATCACTTCTAAAAATGATACTCTGTATATGTTCATTAGGGGGTTACCACTGTAGTCCTTGGTTTACGCAAGGGCGTTCAACACCAGAATGAGTTCCCAAGGTCAGAGGCTGTTTTGTCCATGTTAGTTCAGCAATACCTAACATACCATGAAGGTTTGTTAAAAACTGAACTAATTATTAAACTTAAGGCTAGCCCAGAGTATCACCTGAAAACCTGAGGGGGGTGGGACTCCCTAGCTCTTCTGCTAGCACTACAGAGTCTCCTATGAGAGGAATTTAAAAACCTATCTCATTCTGCTCAGAAGGCACATTTAAGGCTATCCCAGGGGAGAAAGATGGGCAGGGAAGCTCTCATCTTCTGCTAAACACACTTGTGAGTTTTTGCAATTAATATGGGCTATTTATTAATGAAAATAAAGGTATTTTTAGTTTGGAAAAGAGCAATCCCAGGCTGGCTGGTACTAGTGTCATTTAAAACACTGAAAGACAAGTGAGAAAAACAAACCCACCAACCATCTTGTCCTCAGCAGAAGAAAGGAGCTCTTGGCTTTCATGAAATGGTCAAGTAAGATGCCACAGGCTGGACAGCGTGTCGGGTGAGGAACACTGCTGGGTGGAGGGCTTCCCCTTGGCCCATTCCCAGCCTGGCTCTGCCACTATCTTACCATGTAGGCAGCATCTGAGGTTGGTCGGATGGTGAATGTAAAGGACACAGAGTTGGGGATCAGCGAGAACCTGAGCTCCAACTCCCAATTCTACCAGTGCTAACCATAGTCAAGTTACTTAAACTCACTGACATTGTGTCTTCCCCACTTAATGGATTTCTTAGGAGACTTATTGACGTTAAGGAACTGACATACAGTAGATTTTTTTTTTTTTAAGGCAGCAATTAATAGAGATATTTCATTGCCTTGGTAAAGGGAATAGTGTGTTCTGCTGTAAAGGAGAACATGAAACCCTCCATCTGGGCAGTTTGTTCTGTAATGATAACAGCTGTAGCCACTGTTCTCTTCCCCAGTGGGCTCATTTTTCTGAATTGACTATATTCATCTTTGTTTCACATCCTTCAAACATGTTCACTTGGTTATTTGCTTAGGGATGGCATCTTTCTGGGTTTCTCAGGCTGGCTTTGCCTTCTTCAAATACGGTAATACAAGTGGGGACCGCCAGCTCCAGGGAATGGTGTCTGAGATTCAAAGTCCACACTTTCCACAGACTGTCTTGAAGGTGGATTAAATCCCCACTAACAATTGAAGGATATCAGGCCTAGAAATCCTCTGAGGCCTTTTGTCTGAAGAGGATAGACTGCAGCATTCTATAATGCCCATGGAGAGCAGCCTGTGGAGAATCTGTATTTATCAGGGGAAAAAAAAAAAACTACCATAAAAATCAAAGTAACAAGTATATACTTTGATACTTTCATACTTTAACAGTTTATATAAATTGTATCCAGGTAATTACTAAACGCCTTCCCTTAGCTCTATATCTTGTTTTAATTTTGTTTATAGCATTTATCACAATTTGAAATGACCTTATTTAGTGTTCACGTTTTTAATCTTCGCTTCCCATTATGAAGGCTGCATGAGGCATCGCCGTGGCTAAAACTGCCTAGAGCATAGTAGGTACTTAATAAATATTGACTGAGATGAATGAAAGATCTACCTCACGGCATTATTCTGTAGATTAAATGAGATTATATGTGTTGATAGCAAAGTACTATCAACCAATAACATTATCTTAATTAATCCTCACTATCCATTTTACAGAGGAGGAAATTAATGCTTAAGAAACTTAAGTGATACCATGTCCTCAGCCCCAGAAACTGAGAGTGCACTTGTGGTCTTTGCTGAGAATGCCCTTGGAATGAAGTTGTTAGAAAAAGTGTGAGCTAAAGGCAACAAGCCTGGAGCTGACAGGGTGGGATGGGAAAGAGAAAGAAGGGGGAGGAGAAAGGGAGAGGGAGAGAGAGGGAGAAGGAGAGATGAACTGATCAGATTCAATCTGGGTTGATTAAGTTTTCACCCCAATATTAGCAGGGGTCTGTGAAACGCTGAGTTTGGGTATCCATAGATGACAAATTCTCAAATGGTCCACATCTCCTTCCTCTTGTTGGGGGGGGAAAAAAAAAGATTAAAAACCACCGAGTTAAGTAGAAAAGATTAAGAAAGTACCACACAGAGATGAGAAGAACTGATGCTTGTCGAGTGCCTTCTAGACACTCTATGCTACCTTTATATGCTTCATCTCTCCACCTTCCAACAGTCTTGTGAAGCATTTTAAGGATGAATAACCCCAAGGTCAGAGAGGTTGAGCAACCAGTTCAAATGTGGTTAAGTGACAAACTCAAAATGTGAACCAAAGTCTGCTCAGCTCCAAAGCCCACACTGGCCTCCACTCCGTGTCTGGACACCTGGGTGCCAGTCCCCTTTCCTTCATGCCTGAGACTCGCTGCGTGACTGGCCAGGCCTGCTCCTCCTGTGAACTGAGAAGGGCTGATGGGTCAAAGTAATGACAAAGGAACAATGGTGATCATGGTAATAGTACCAGTTCTTGAGCTCTCACAATGTGCTGGGCACGATGCTAAGCAATTTGCATTAACTACCAACCTTCTCCTAAAAACAACCCTGCAATATAGATATCATATAATCTCTATTTCACAGAAGAGAAAACTGAGGATTTATGACCTACCCAAGGAGTGCATCCAGGAGTCAAAGCCAGGTTTGTCTGGCACCAAAATTCAGGCTCTTTGACCTTAAACAGCTTTGCTGACAGTTGCCAGAGAAGCCACCTGAGAAGATACTATCTAACTGACACACTTAGTTAATTAATTCAGTTTAGTCTGGGTGCACGTGGCTGGAGTGGAATGAGAAAGGAGCAGGGCAGTACCAGATGAATTTGGTGAGGAAGGCAGTGGGCAGATTATGGATGGTATTAGAGGCCATGGTAAGGAATTTATATTTTATGGTAAAGTTTTATGGATCCTAGGTAGGGGAGTGATAACACCTATAAATTGTTTTAACACTGTAGACAATATATCAAGAATTAAAGACTACAATTGATCTGATACTGTGCTTTAAAACAAACTCAATAATCCCTTATAACAGTCATCTGACCAGAGACCTAACCTAAACACTTTATATAAAATAGTACACACATACATACCTGTCACTTTATTTTTCTTCAAAGCATTTATCACTACCTGATATATTTTATATAATGTCTCTCTCTCCACCCCTAGAATATAAGCACCATGAGAGCAGGAAGTCTGTGTTTCTTCACTGCTTTATTCATCACCACCTAGACTGGTGCCTGGCACATAGTAGGCAGTCCATAAATATTTGCTGAATTAATAAATAACAAAGCTATGTTATACCGCTCCCAAAGAAACAATGTATATTTGCTGTCTATGCTTGTTCATCTCCTCAATCTAATGTGAATGTTGGTTTCTATTCTTACCACATTACTGAAAATAACTTTTCTCAGGTCACCAGTAAAATCCTAATTGCAATATTTGAACGTATCCTTATCATGGCAGACCTTTCCACTATTTCTGACACTGATGATTTCTCCTCTGTGTGAAACTCCATTTTGTTGGTCTCTATGACACTTCATTCTACTGATTAACCTCGAAGTTTCTGACTGTTCCTTCTCCATCTCCTTAATGGTGTCCTTTTCTATCACTTCTCTCCCTTTAAATGCTACAGTTCCACTAGGTTGAGTCCTGCGCCCACTACTTTTACGATTCTCTATTCTCTTTGGATGTTCTCATCCACTTTCATGGTCTCTACCATCAACTACAGGCTGGTGATTCCCAAATCTATAGGTCTAGTCCCAAACTTCGGATTGCTCAGTGGCGTTTTGAATCTATGTAGATGGATATTTTCCCCTGGAATTACCCTGTGATTTAGCAGGTTCAAGATAGGACTTGTCGACTTCTCCTTAAACTTCCTCTCCTCTGGTGAGCTAGGAGCTGTTGAGACAGAGATGACTAAGAACAGAACACTGTTGCCCCCTGGGACTTCCATCTACTCTACTCCTCCATAAAAAAAAAAAAAGGCAAAGATCTATTCTTAGGCTGGGAAGATTTACAGAAAGCACACCCACCAAAATAGCTGCCTCCAAATTCTTCTATCGGAAGGCTCACACTGTCAGCCTTGACGACTGTCTAGACCCAATGGCTCTGCTCCCAGCCCTCACCCTGGCTGTCTGTTAGGCATCTCAGCCTGAAGAGACTCAAGGGCATGTCGAATGCAAGACATGCAAAATTTACCTCATCGGTTCCCCTTCCTAAATCATTGTTTTCCGTTACAGTCGGCACCATCATCCACCTCCATTCTTCCAGAGGAAACACCTGAAAGCCATTCTCGATTCCTCTTTTCTCTCCTACCACATCCAGTCAATCCTAGTGATTTTCATCCCTGAACATTACTTGTTCCATCTTCTCTAATTTCCTACTGCATGAACCTTCTTGGTTCAATGTCTCGTCTCTCAAACTCTCCAGCTACACACATCTCTAACAATTGCTCAGGCCCTTTTTATTTATAAAAGGGGAGATTTTAGGCCGAGCATGGCAGGCGACAGGATCTAGCAAGAGTTTTGTTTTCATTGAGTTTATTTTTACAATTATCTTTTACTTAGAATAATAATGTATTTTTTTTTATTTCGACATAGTTTCCTTTTAAAATAAATTTACTTAAGTAAAAAAAATGAGTCTCTTTAAATAAAAATTAAGTGGATACTTAGTAGGTAGAAATTCATATAAGGTAAAATCATGAAGGTTCAAGTATGACTGAAGTTTGGGAAATGTTAAGATAAAATCCAAGACCTTTAGGGTGACCATAAGAAACTGATGATATGTGACGATTTCTGTTTTGACCTACAAAAATGACAATTTCATATGGTTCAGCCTACTAGAAAGTCCTAGGTTTCTGGCGCCTGCCTATGTTCTAGCAAAACCAACTGCTTGCTTTTGTCCTGCACACACCCCATTATTTCTCTCCTCTGTACCTTTGTCCAAGCCAGTCCCTCACCTGGAAACCCACATACTCTTAGGATGCAGGTGTCACCACCTTCAGGAACATTCCTTGTCATCTGTGCCCCAAAGCAGGTGAGCTGCTCCTCCTCAGTGCTTTCCTACCACGGTCTGCATGTCTGTCCCCATGCTTGGGTCAGTCTCTCCTACTAGTTTGTGAACTCGTTTAGGGCAAGGACTCTGTTATTTAATGAATCCCAGTAGCCTCTGCCTGGACACAGAACCCTCAATTAAGCTGTTGGTAACCAAGTGAGTGAGAGAATGAACATCTACAAAGAAGGAAGGCCTAACTCTGCCTGGAGGGCCAGAAGAGGCTTCGGAGAGGGTTCACCTGACCTAGAACTTGAAGGATGAGAATAAAGGAATTGGAACGTTCCAGGTGAGGAGTGAGTGGAAAGACATTCCAGGTGAGGCAACAGCGGGAGTAAGGAGACTGGAGGTCTGGTAGAGTCTGCAGTGTTGAAGGAAATGGAAGTATGGCTTCAGTGGAGCGTATACGAAGGAGAGCGTACCCTCCCTCCCCCTAACCTTGATCAAGGCGCCCTGACACTGATAAACACACATCCACAAATACCACCAGTGCATTATGAGGGTGGCGTAGTCTACCTTGAAGACAAAAAAAGCAGGTAATCTTTCTGAATACAAATGCAAAACCAGCCATACAGAACTGCTGTGTGCAAACCAGCATGACCTCTAGCCACACAGAAGCATCATATTTAAACCAGCGTGACCGCCCTCAGCCCTCAAGGAACTTACTATCTAGAGAAGCTGTTGTATAACCAAGAATCAGCTAACTCGCAGGAAGACTACTCCTGGGTGCAGAGAGGTCTAAAAGAGGCAGGCTGATCCAGAGACAAATACCTGTTAGATCCCACCCCGCCAGAGAAGAGGCTCCTCTGACCTGCTATGAAGGCAGACTAGTAATGGTAGTAACAACAAAAATCAAGTAGGTGACTTAGCAGAAGTGGGTGCTTTAAGTGTTTTCTCATTTAAAGGACAGCCTTATGAGGTAGGCACTGTCCTCATTTTACAGAAAAAGAAACTAAGGCTTACTGAAGTAATGGGAATCACTGGGACTGGAACCCAGGTCTCTGGCTCTTCCCATTTTGCCACAAAAGAGGCTTCACTTTGTGATTGATTGGCCAGTAATGGAGGGAGGACCCTCTATGTCATGGGGAAAAGGGCACATTCAATTCTAGGTATTCAAATGATACGCACAAACTAGCAAGGGGACGCTCACATCTCGGGCTTATCATCCTCAGCCTGTTAGGATAAGCTCTATGCATTTGGCTATCAGAGTTCCAATCTTGTCCTCTCTCAAACTTCCATACCCCTTTCAGTAGATACTTCCCCAATCACCTCAAAGAATCACTGGTGCCTTGTAGCCAGCCACTTCTTCTTTTTACTTCCTGGTTTTAATGGGGCAAGACACAGACAAATCTCTTAGTCTGTTTTCTCAACAAAGTAGGGGAGTTGTGCTTGTTAAATAAGCTCATAGTTAAATCAATAATACTTGTGCCAAGAACTGCAGAATAAATGAAGAAATATCATGCTCTTGAAACAGGACTCGATTCATTCAAATATTTATTGAGCCCCTACTCTGTGGCAGGCACTATGTTTGGTGGGTGTGATGCTGTTCAAAAGAAAAATTCCATTAAGGAAGCCCTAAATCTGTAAGTAACTAGATGATGATCCAAAGACTTAAAAACTTTACTGAGGAAGAGGAAACTTCTATAGATACAGAAATAGATATTTAATCTCAGTAGTAGTCAAGAAAAGGCAAATTAAAACCACAATGAAATACCCTTTCGAACCCTCCAGACTGAATTAGTACCTGATAGGAATATTAGGCCAGCAGACCCGAGGTTGCAGAACAGTAAACCTGACCAGGCACTGGAGAAGTACAGACAGGTACAAGCACTTAGTTAATATTTTGCTAACCCAAGCATAGAAAGGCTGGAGCAGAGAGAGCAAACTGGCAGCTCATGGGCTAAATATGGCCTGCTGCCATATTTTTTTTTTTTGTCCTCTCGGTGTTTACAAAATTGAACTAATTGCCAAAAGTTAAAAATCAAGAGATTTCACAACTTCTCTTAGAAAACAGTAAGATCTGGCAGCTCTCGGCCGTTTCCATTGGGCAACACATGGCTAGAGCCTGAGCAGCAGCTGAGCCGAGCCTTTCACCAGCCACGGCACGCCCGTACCCTCCGAACCGGGGCTGCTGCACCGACTCCCATTATCTCTAGGCCTGGGAGCACTGATGTGTGTTCCCCATCTACTGGGGATTTAATGGGATCCACTCTCAGGGATAACATCTAGAAACTGGTATTACCATCTCTGCACCAGGGCCAGCGACCACAGCCAGAGACAATTTCTTCAGCAAGACACTGACATACTATTAGCCCAAATCCTTACAACCCTGCAGGAAACCAAGGCTCAGGAAAGTTAAGAAATTTACCCAGTGAGTGGCAGAGTTGGAATGCAACTGAGGAATCTCTGATTTAGCTAATACTGCTTAAGCACATTCATATGCTTAAGCACTGGTGAGTGTTGTCCATGAACTAAATAATTTCTTCCTTCAGTCCTATAAGAACAACTATTACCCCGTATTATCTCCATTTTACCTGTGAGAAAGTGAAGGCACAGCGGTTAAACCGAAGGCACAGTGGTCACCACTGTTCACAGTTCAGTGCCTCTCAGACACGTCATAAACATTTTGTGTTTGCCTTTAATACCAAAATGAGACACCACATACCATCCTGCAACGTGTCTTCCCCCCACTTCATAAAGTACCGTGGAGCACTTTCCATATCGTGGTATTTCATTTCTATGGACATACTATAATTTATTTAACTTATGTCCTTATAAACATTTAGGTTGTCTCCAATTTTTCCTTGTTTTATTAAAAAAAATGATGCATCAAACATCCTCGTTCACCTAAATTTGTATTGACTTCTGTTGTATAATTCTAAGCAGAATTATGGGTCGAGGTCATGCGTATAGAAGATTTTGACAGATGTTGTCAAGCTGCCCTCCAGGAAGGCTCTACCCATGCACAGGAGTGTACTGTGCATGGGTAGAGCCTCCCACCAGCACTGTAGGAGGTGCCAGTTTTCAGCACCCTTGCCTCCACTGGGTATATTTTTCTATTGCTTTCTCTGCACCACATTCGAGTTGTCTCCCTTAAGTAAGCTACCTCCTAATTTTTATAATCAGTTCAGTTTCGCCAGTATCATTACAACTATAAAAAGAATAAATCAAAATAATCTATGTGGGGAGAGGGCAGGAAACACACTAGAATGATGGCAGTGACTGGATTTACGTGGGCATGTGTTTTTTTCCCCCAATACTTTCCAAATGTTCTTAAATGAGTGTTACTTTGGTAACTGAGGGGGAAGCTTTCTCCCTGCTGCCCCCTATTCCTGTACCCCTTTTTTAAAGAAAACGGATCCAGAGTATGTCTTTGCGGCAGGATGGAGAGGAGAGAGGCTGTTACCTGTCCTCAGTCAGATTTTGCGAGAGAAGTGCCCTGCCCCAAAGTGGATACTGATGCTGGTAAAGAAGAAAAGAAAGTAGCTGGAAGGACTCGGGGCCTGAGGCAAGGTGAAGATTAGGGAAAGCCTGGGGTTTAGCAGTGAGAAGGCCAGTAAGAGCAGACAGCTGTTTAGAGAGGCGTGTTAGGTTTCCAAGGCCAGGAAATCCTCTCCAAGCTGTCTTTGCCCAGTATTGCCAATTCCAGGAAACGGCACGATTATTCACCTGAGTTGCCCAGGTCTGAAGTCAGGGGGCCAACCTAGATTCTTGCCCATCCAGCCTCAGTCACCAGATCCTATTGATCATAACTTCCCAAACTCTCTCAAAATCCACTTGCTTCTCGTATCTCCTTAGTTGGGGCTCTCCTCTCACCTGGATCGCTAAAACCACCACATCCTCTGCACCCAGCCCAATGATTTCCTGCAGAGCTCTGTACTCAGATTGCTTCTAACATGCAACTATGATTTGGGGTAAAACTCTCCCATGGCCTCCTGTGGCCTATAGCCTTGGCTGCAAATTAGAATTGCCCAGGGAGTTTTTAAGATGACCCCAATGCACCAAATCCCCATAGCCTGAGATTCAGACTAAACTGATTTAAGGTGTAGCCTAGATTTTTAGTTTTTAAAGCTTCCTCAAGTGATTCTATTGTGCAGCCAGGGTTGAGAACCACTGGCTTCCACAATATAGAGTGCAGGTTCCTGTCTCTGTATGGTATTCAGGAACTCCGTATCATTCAATCTTCCAGCAAATATTTACTGAGTGCCTGCTATGTACCACCTTGCTGGCATGGAGCTAGGCGAAGAATAACATTTAGGCCTCTTATGAAGCCTATGATTTATCAGGGTCAATCTGGCTCTTAGTATTTCAAGTCTTATTTCTGTCTTCTTCCACCTCCCACTCTTCGTTGTAGTCATCACTACCCATCTGGGATTCCCCAAACTGGTACCACTGCAGCCTCAGGGACTATGAATATGCCACTCTCTCAACCCAAAATTCCAGCCCTCAGCCTTCTGGGCTAGTTTAGACTCAACTTGAGAACCACTTCCTCTGAAAAGTCTCTACCTAACCCCACTCCCGGATATGCCCAGATTACCATCACACCACATCGTTAGATATCGTTACTGTCCATTTCATCGCCTGGCGTCTTCACTAGGTCGTGTGAGCTCCTTGAGGGTAGGCATAGTGACTAAACCATTTCTGTATGCCCAGCAGAGGCACTAATTGTTTGGCGAATCCATACAGGAGTGAACCTGAATGACCCAGCGGGTCTGTATAAGAGGTATTCACTCAGGGCAATATACAGTGTGAGCAAGGCATGAGCCAATTGGAAACTAGCTACAGGAGAATCACAGCTTCAGAAGCTTCACAGAACCAGGTTCTGGATCAGAGGTTTAAAAACACTTAGCCACCAGGGAGGCAGATAGATAACTACAGTATTGACACTGAGTGAAGCAGCGGCACAGGCCTGTCGTCTTACTTCCCTTTGAAGAGGTGGCCTAGGATGGTGGAAACAGAGGATCCACGCAATTTGGACACTTGCTTGTTATGTGACTTTGGGTTAGGCTTACCCCTAATATTTGCAGGTCTGGTGACAGGAGAGCAAATGGAGGCCCATGTGTCTATATATCTACAACTTACAAATTAAACTGACAAGACATTAAATATAGTTTCTATTCTACTCTCCTACCTTGATAAATACACCTCATAATGACCTGGAGGGCCACGTTTGAATTTAGAATTCTGAGTCCTTGGAAACAGCACAAGGGGGTAGCCCTATGACCCACCCGCTTCTCTTCCCACCTGTGGAAGGTGGAATAAGGCCCCTTTTCCCAAAGACGTCCATAGCCTAATCCCTAGAGCCTGTGAATGTTGTTTTACATGACAAAGGGGAATTAAAATTGCTAATTACCTGTCCTTGAGATAAAGAGATTATCCTGGATTATCCCAGTAGGCCCAAAGTAACCACAAGGGTCCTTAAAAGTGAAAGAGGGGGCCGAAGAACCAGAGTCAGAGATGTGACAACAGAAGCAGAGGCTGGAGTGCCATGACCACTGGCTTCAAAGGTGGAGGAAGGGGGCCAGGAGCCAAGGGACATGGGTGGCCTCTAGAAGCTAAAAAAGGTGAGTAAATGCATTCTCCTCTAAAGCCTCCAGCAAGGAGGAGAGCCTCTGACACCTGGATCATGGATTATAGTCCACTGAGAGCCATTTCAGACTTCTGACCTCCAAAATGTAAGAGAATAAGTTGCGATCATTTTTTTACAGCAGCAATAGGAAACTAGTTAACTGCCTGGGCTTTGCCTTGCACCACAAGAGCCTCAGGTTCACCTGTGGGGCGACATCTATCACGAATCCAAAGTTGCACTCCCACAAACAGCTGCCCCTTTGCCACAGAGTAATCTATCAATAAACTTTAATTTCCTTCTCTTTCTACTTACTCTCGACTAAGGCAATGGGCTTGCAAATCAGAAATAAAAATCCCTTGCTCAAACTTTTTGCTAGATTCCATTTGCTCCCGGAGGAGCCTAAAATCCCTGGCGAGGCCCTGCAGGCCTAACCTTCCCTCCCCCACTCTGCCTCCTCCTCTGTGCTCCTAGCACAAGCCTGCGATTCCTCAAAGGCACCAAGGGCCTTTCCTGCTCAGGCCTCCTCTCGCAGTTCCTTGTCTGCAATGTTCCGTCCTCCACACATACGCACCCCACTTTCACCAAGTTAACTCTTTGGGGCTCAGTTTAAAAGCCATGCTGTTGAGGAAGCCCTTCCTGGTTCCCTAACCCCACTAACTGCAGCAAGTTCACCGGCAGCTTCTCTTCCAGCACCAGAGAGCATTCTCCGTAGTGCTTGCCATGATGGCTATCATGAGACTATTTGCATGACCTTTTTTTTGATTAAATAGATATGTTTTTTATAATTTTCCATTTCATTTTCTTCTTCAAGACTGAGTCCGAAATGTATCATTTTTTTTTTAAATTGTGGTAAAATATACATAACATGAACTTTTGATTTTCTTTGAACCTGCTCCTTTTGCAGTCTTTCCCTATTGGGAGGGAGCATGAGCCAACTGGCAATCTTGACGCCATTCTCTCTCAGGCCACTTATCCAATCCAACTCATCAACAAATCCTGCCAATCCACTCTTCAAATAAATGGAGAATCAAATATCTAGAATCCCACCCTGCTCGCCATGTTTTCACTGCCACCAGCCTCGTCCAAGTCACTCGCTCTCATTGCAAGGGCCTCCTCATTCATTCTTTGCCCTACAGCCTGCTCTCCTCATAACTAATCTTTTGAAAACACACGTCATGTCAGTATGTCTTATTACTGGTGATGTTAATCTCGATCAGTGATTTGGTTAGAGTGGTCATCTCGGGTGTCTGGTGGCGTTACTGGGCCTTCTCAGCAGAAAGAGCTAGATAATACATGCGTTTATACTAATTCATGTATACACACTACACACGCTCGCTCACACTTAACTTTGTATCAGCTTCCAACACTTTGTATCAGCTTCCAACGCCGATCCAGCACCACAGGGTTCAGCCTAGCCTCTTTGCTTACTGGGAATTCTTTTGGTTACTTCTTTTCCAACACTGAGAAACCTAGTTCTCATTATCGACAATATATTTACTTATTGTTCAATCCAAGGATAAATATAAATTTCAGAATCGCTAATTCAGATTCCTCCTCCTCACTCTTCTTCTCCCCCAACTGTCATAAACAAATTTACCCACTAGAAGTGTTCATGTACAGTTCTTTTTGTCTTTAGCCTTACTGTTTCCAATTGAACATTATTTTCCAAAGTTACTGAAGTCAGATCCTTTCCTTCTCTATTACCCCTTCAGTAAAATATCAGCATCATATATATATATACCCCCTGACAACGATGCACTGAGGAGGGCACTCTGTGGTATTCTTCCCCCAAAATGTACTAACCTCAATCTCATCCCAAACTGCTGAGAGACATTCTACAAAGTAACTGATCAGTACTCTTCAAAAGTATCTATGTCACGAAAAACCAGGAAAGACTAAAAACTACCACAGATTAGATGAGGCTAAGGATAGATAACAACTAAATGCAACATGGGATCCGAACTCAATCCTGGAACAGAAAAAAGCCATTAGTAGAAAAACGGGTGAAATCCAAAGAAAGTCTATAGTGTTGCATCAATATTAACTTCTTAGTTTTGATCACTGTACATAAGATGTTAATATCAAAGGAAACTGGGTGAAGGGTATAGAAGAGCGCTCTACTATTTTTTTAATTGAAAATTTTATTGAGATACAGATCACATGCAGTTGTAAAAAATAATAAATTCCCTGTACACTTTGCCCAGTTTTCCCCAATGGTAATATTTTATAAAATTGTAGTATAATAACACAACCAGGATACTAACATTGATACGATCAATTCTACAGAGAACACTTGATATTCTGGAGGGACAGGAGCCTTTTTGAGAATTATACTTCCATATAATTGCCTTCAAAATATGAAATAAAGTGTAATGGGGGTGGGGAGAAAGATGCTTAGATACCCACTGATCATATAAATCCAGGACTACAGTGCTTTTATAGAGCTATTACATTCTTTTCAATTTTTGTCTGACCTTTTCCTTCTCCTTGGACGAGTAATTTTTACAGTGGATGAAAATGATGAAAACAAATGGCTTTTCCTTTTTGCCACAGAGTACAAAGTACTCCGTCTATACAGAGGCCGCCCCACATCATGGGTCCAAGACGGCTGAATCTGACCTCCACTCTTTAGCTGAAATTGGTTTCTGTCTCAGAAACCATTTTCCTTAGACCGCATAATTTTCTCCTCACCTGCATTACCCTCCCAAGGAAATTATTTTCACAATAGACACCAGTTAGGGTGCCTTGGCAAAATTGCAAATTAGAATTGCTAAAGACTTTCAGGGTTGCTTGCAAACAGTAGTAATTTTGACTAAAACTTGCAAACACCAGATATCACTCAGCTATCCCTACTTGTCACCCCCTCTCCGACTGCCTCTATTCTGGCCACATTATCTCAATCAGGAATATGGCAGATGTTCTGCCTCCGCCCCTGTACACTGCTGCTATGATGAGCTTTCTAAACACAAAGGTAACAGATACTAGTGACCACAAGTGTCATAAAAACGTCATTTATTATTTTTACTCCTCACGATAACCAAGTCGGATAGGAATATCTATCCCTGTTTACAAAGGAGAAACTGCATTTAGGAGAATCGAGAAATTCACCAAGATCAGGAGGTTATTAGGAGCCAGGACTGGGATTCCATCCCAAATCTGGAGCCTCCAGAATGAGTGAGAGCAGATGCCTCCCAAGTTCACGAGCTTAATTAAAGGCAACAGATAGTGTACAGTCTAACTTTGCGGTTCTCATAGCATGGTTCTGGAATCAATAGCTTCAGCATCACCTGAGAACGTGTCAGAAGTGTAAATTGCACACATCACCCCGGATCTATTGAATCAGAAAGCCTAAGGGTGGGGTTCCAGCCTTCTAGTTTTTCTAAGTGTTACAGGAGAGTCTAATTCTAATTCACTCTTAAGTTTGATAATCGTTGATCTGTAGGACAAAGATATGGATGGGATCCAGAAAGCAAGAAGGGAGATGAGAGAAAGCCGTTCACAGGACAGCTCTCTCTGTCACAACAGACCTGGAGGTTGAGACAATGTCGGGAGGAGCCAAGAGGATTCTATTTCAGAAAAGATTAGTTCCATGTGGATCTACCAAGCACCAGACCACGAAAGTAGGTGATTTGGGTTAGGTGTGGCTCTGCCATTAACCAGGTGTGATCTCGAACACAGCCTTTTACCTCTCAGACCTGTTTCTTCACCCACAGGTGCTCCATTGAAACAGTCCTGCCCTTCAATAGTGTCCATTCGGAGCAGGACCCTCCCAGATGACCCTTTTACTCCTCCCATGCCTAACACCTCTTCCCCTACCCTTACTCTACTTTACTAAGAAAATCAGAACATCCCCAGATCTCCATCTCACATCTATCACCCACCAACTCTGCACCCACATACCCAGCCTCCCAACGTACTACAACACCCCAACCATGCTTCTATCCAAATATAATCCCTCCACTTGTGCGGAAAGCCAACCCTCTCACTAGTCCAAGATATCGCTATAGCAAGTCTCCCCTCTGCCACATCAACCGTTCTCTCTACTGGATTTTTGCAATCACCAGGAAAAGTTATTTCTCCCATCTTTGCTCTCCTCGGCAGCGAAATTTCTCATAAGAGTTGTCTACACTAGCTGTCGCCAGTCATTCTCCCCTTCTCTCCTTACTCGCCCCCGCCTCAGGCTTTCACGTTAATCACCCTGCCCGCACTGCTGCAGTCCTGGTCACTAGTGCCCCCAGGCTGTGAAACCCAATGGCCAATTCTCAGTCCTCATTTTACTCAACAGCACTCCCCGGTCATCGTGCCCTCCTTCCTCACGCACTCACATGACTTCCGGGATAACAAACTCTTCTGCTTTTTCTCCGACTTACTGGTCCCTCCTCAGTCTCCTTTGCCAATTCCTTTTCTTTTCCCAGACTTCTTAATGCTGATATTCCCCAAGGTTCAGTTCCAGGTCCTCTCTCTCTTCATCGCCCTCACTCTTCTTCGATTTCATCTAGTCTCTAGACTAAATATGGATATCTCTGCGTGAAGACCCCAAACACACAGCTGCAGCCCAAGCTCCAGACTCCAGGCTGCCTACTCAGCACCCCCACCGGATGATTCCTGGACACCTTCAACAGGTTCACTGCAGAATTCCTAGTTTCCCGTCAAATCTGCTTTACACACTACCTTCCCCATCTGCGTTAACAGCAACTTATTTCCTTTTGCTTAGGCCAGAATTTTAGTTAATTCTTGACTTTTCTCTCATCCCTCATCTATTTCACTCAAAGAAATCCTAAGGGTTTGCCTTAAAAATGTATCCATTACCTCCAGTGCTGCCACCATGTCAGAGCCAACATGCTTCCATCCATGTTCCCCCCAAGGCCAGTCTCAACATAACAGACACAGTTGGTTTTAAAATGGAAGTCATGTCATATGATGCCTCTGCTCCTAGTTTTGCAGTGATTCATTCTGCTCACGGTAAAGGCCGAAGTCTTATGATGGTCTACAAAGCCTTACAAAGCTGCTTCCCCACCCCCTTCCCTCTCTGACCTCAACCCCTCCTACTTTCCCACTCAGGCTGCTTAGCTCCGTCTGTGCTACATGCTCCTGTCACAGGGCCTTTGCTCCAGCTGTTCCCCTGAGAAGCTCTTCCTCACAAATCCGTTTGGCCATCTCTCACCTCATGTCTTCCCGAATCTCACTCCCTCAGTGAGGCCTACTCTGACCAGCCCTCCCCATCCTCCTGACCCTCCCTACACTTTCTTTTCTCCACATCACATATCATCTTACAACCTACTTTATAATTTAACTTGTGTGTTATCGTCCATCTCCCTCCACTAGGATGTGAGCCCCACAAAGGCAGGAATCTTTGTCTGTGTTCACTGATGTATTCTAAGAAACTTAAACAGTGCCGAGCATCCAGTGGGCACGCAAAAGTTATTTATTGAAAAAATGAGTTTAGCAGGACACATTTTTAAAGAGTTACAGATTTATTTTAGTATATTAGAAATATAGTAAATTTCAAAACTGTAAATTCAGCAGTGACATGTTCTTTATGACTTTTAAAGAAAATATCGGTCTGCACATGAGACCTACCACAGGCAAATAAAGATTATTTCAATGGAAAAAAGAAAATATGGATTCCTGTGTTCTGCTCTAAGCTCTCTGGAGTTGGGGCCTGGATTCTATATTTTAATGTCTCAGGCGAGTCTCCTGTAACCAGTCCAGTACTGGGCAAGGATTAGAACTCAGGGGCTGCTAGGGCAGATGACTTCTGAGGTCTCTTCTAGCTAAGAGGTTCTGCCTTTGTAATTGACACATGATTAACTACGCTGCACAGCAGGGTTTTTCAAACTTTGTAATACCAGCATTAAGGAAAAAAAAAAACAAAACCAAAAACAAAAAAAGAAAAAGCACTGCCTGTAATAAGGGTATTGTTTCATGAGATGTTTTTCAGAGGTGAGTATACAGGTAAGTGGTGATACAAAATACATTTGTATTTTACTGTGGGCTATGGCAAAACAATTTCGAAAGCTAGTGCTGTCAAGAGAATAATCGATCTCAACCTTCAGTGTAAGAATGCGAATTTCTGAGCCCCACAAAGCTGAAGTCACCGAGTGGAGTTCAAGAATCTGTATTATTGGCAGCTGACTGATGCCGACTACCCCAACCCACGCAGACTACTGCACTTACGTGAACTCAGACCTGTCCCTAGGACCCAACTCACCCAGTGCTTTTCCACACGGGGGTAGGGGGTGGGGTGGCAGAATGTTCTCAAGGGGAGCAGATCCTATCCCCCATCTTTGTGGTGGCAGTGATGATCCGGAAAAGCACGGTTATTGTCACTATGCTGTTATATTGGGCAGGAACCCTATTTTGTTATTTGTAACATTAAAGAGAACACTGGATTTTTTCCTGCCTGAAAAGTGGGGAAAGAAGGGATGTGTACTTTTTGTCCACTCAGCAGCAGGGACTGTACCTGTTTGGTTCAACGCCATGCTTCACGGAGATGAGCTCTCAAGTATTTGGAGAATAAAAAAAAAGAAGGAGAAAGTGCTGCACAGAGAACAGGAAGCGGCACCTGGTTCCTCTACAAGCTGTTGTCACTTGGAAAGCCTACTTCTTCATAGATGTTAGGGATTCCTTGAAAGAAGAGAAGCCCAGCAATCAACTCCCTAAATCCAAGCTTACTTAATATTGAATAACCCCCAGCCTCGCTTTCTTTACTTTCCCAGGAAAGAGTAACACTCAAGCCATAGAATAAACTCTCTTACATTCAAGCCTGCCACAGAACATACTGATAACAGCTCCTACTATGTGCCAAGCGATTTACCTATATTACCTTTAATTCTTGAAAATAACCTGGCAAAGGAGGTGTGTTGATCCATTTTATACAAGACCCAAGGACCAGGGAGGTCGGCTGACTTGCCTCACCTAGGCAGTAAGTGGCAGTGTTGCTTTCTGTGCCCAATCTGAGCAACAAGCTGGTCTTGAAGGTCAGACACTGGGAACATACGTGAGACATAGACTTGTGACCGAGATTACAGGACATCAGCTACAAAATGCACACATCTTTTTTGAGAAACCCATTTTGAGGAACAGTCTTCCTTTAATTAGAATTTAGGGGCTACTTGGGTATTTGTCCCTATAGACTCAACTGCTGACATTAAGGTCAACTCGATTTCTATGACTGCCAACCCTCCGTGGAAATTGGGGAATACAAGCTAACAGCATTTTGTAGGCTGGTAAAGTTAATTTCAGGAAAAATCTGCTGGAAGTATATTTCAAAGGGCAGATGTGTGGTTTAGCCCTTTACTTAAGATCTATAAACATGTACAAAAAGACAGCAGGTCTGGAGGTTTTGCAGTCTGCCTGTCTTGGTTTGAAGACTTGGCTCCACCACCAGCACTTGTGACTTTGGGCAATTCATTTCCTTCTCTATGCCCTCTGTGTCTTCATGATTCTAACACCTTGTAGCGTCATGAAGACTAAATAAGATAATATATACAGGTCAGGAAAGAATTCCAACCAACATCTGGGAAAGCATCTCCCTCCCCTGGAGTTTGCTCAGACGACCACCCTGAGAGTAACAACCATCATACAACTATTTCCTAAAATTAGAGTTGGAAGAGGGACAGATGACAGCTAGTGGAACTCTTCACACAAAACAAGTCCGTCCTGTCTGCCAGGGACCTGCAAGGGATTTAAGATGCGTAAACTCCAAATTCTGTACTCTTTCTTATCCACTATGACATACCATGTAATGTCGGAGCAACATGAATCTTTAAAAGCAAAAGACAAAAATACATTATAGGGAAATACTTCCAGTCTCCAGGGTGTTAAAAAGATTAAGTCTTTGTTATCAAAGCAATATGTTTGGCAGGGTAACTGAGGGACTCTAGAACATCATTTCTGCTTAAAGTGTTGAATGCCTTTGCTTTTCAAGCTACTTTCAAACTCCAGATACCTGGTCTCTGTGGAGCTCAAGAATCGGCATTTTTAACAGCTGACTGATGCAGACAGCCCTAGACCACACAGACTACTGCATGTGTCACACAGAGAAACTACTGTTTCTCTGAGTTACCACATAGCAAATTAAATCAACAGTGATAAATATAATTACATAACATCCTAAAATCAAGTTACATAAGGTTCTCAACTGGTACACTCACAACTCGTTTCTGTTCAGATTTGTTTGAAAACACAAACCATCTGTTTTTGTTTCCTAAGCGTTCCTGCACCTTTAACAGAGTCAAGTTCAGTCTTCCTGGTGCCCCTGGGTGCCTTAGGCTGGATTCCCCTTGGACAACCGCAAACTGTGGTTTCCATAACAAGCTGCTCTGAAAGTGGTTCCGTAACCCCCAGGCACCAGCTAGGTCTCCAGTGGCTGGCAACTTAAACTATTTGTGGGTAGTTTCTGGGTCCTGACCTCACCACTCACCTAAGAGGCCCAGACCTTAACCCTTTAGGACTTAGGCCTCTGGCGGCCTAGTCATTGTGGTCTTTACCCACCCATTGCAGCATCTCGGCGTACATGTGCAGTTTAACAGATTGGGACTAGCAGGAGGTTAAGCTGCAAGAAAAGGAAAAAGCACAAGATTCAGAAGATAAAGGGTTATACACAAAATCCAAGAGGCCAGTTGGCTCGAGGGCCAGAGAGGCTGCAATTTGCCTTGGTGCCTGCTTATGCCACGATGCTAGCAGGGGAAGCAGAGCAGAAATTAGAACAGTTATCTTTCTCGAGCTTAGCATTCTTTCAACTACACCACACCATCTCACAGCTTGAAGATCCTATGCAAAGACCTTATACTCACTGCACAGAGGGCCAAGACAACAGGACAAAAAGAGAGCCTCTACAGGGAGTTTTGTGGAGCTAACATTCCTGACAGTCAGTGCTGGCTGCAGAGATAAGGCAGTATGTTCTACACATCCAAAAGATGACATATTACAAAGCCACTGTAATGACATGAGAACATACTTGAGGAAAAAAAGACAATTCAAAATTATAGTTTTCTCAATTGTTTAATAAAGGAAGCCTAGAAGGTAACATTAGCCATGTTTGCTAGTGTTGCCAATGGAGAATCTACCGCCCTTAGTCATGTGACTATCATGTATGATTTTTTGATTAGTTATTTGGCTTCAAGACAGTCCTTGTGGACTGTATTTTCTAACGGCTCAAAACAGTCACGAACACGTACAATTTTTTTAAAGTTCTGATTACATCTTTAAAAAGAACTCTAGACAACTCTCAACTAGGCTTTGACCTCTCCCCTTTAGCCACCCTCTGTGGATGAAAATGCCAAGCACTCTGCTACAATAGCCTAAGCTGTTTCCCCATTTCTGCCTTAAGTCCTCTTTCTAGTCTGTCTTGCTGCAACTGCTAGAGGCTCCATTGGTGCATTCTGGGATCTGGCCCCACCCTAGCCCGATCTGATCTAAGACTTTCCTCCCCCCTCACTCTAGTTACAGGGTCTCTCGGATGTTTCTCAAAAGACTGGGACCTCCTAGCATTCACACAGCTGGCTGGAGCCATGATGTACCTGCTTAAGTATCATGACCACCCCGTATCTATCTCAACAGCACTTCACACATTTGTATGATTACCCTGAGCGGCAGAATGTTTGACATCCCTGAAATCCAGGCACTAATACCAAGAGCAGTCCTAGTTACAGTGATAACCAGGCCACCCACACAAATTTTCAAATACCCAACGATGGGGATCCGTATTATTGTCCCAGCTCGAGACCTCTGCACTAGAGGGTACCTGCAAGATTAGAACAATCAATCAGCAAAGTGGCATCCAGTATTTCTGGGCCTGGTACTGGGATATAGACAGGTGCCCACTATGGACACTACCTTATCCTGAAGACAAGCACAATGCAACATGGGGACAGAGGGTCACCTGACACTGATCCAGGTTTTTATGGGTAGCAGCAGCAGAAATGTGAAAAATAACCACACATCAAGAACTTCACAGAACTATTTATTCAAGAACTCTCCTGGGATATTATGTCCTTTGTTCTGGCACTAGGATGTGCGTAGTGCTTCTATACTTGTATGTGCATGCACATAAGTCACCTACGGACCTTGTTAAAAGGCAGATTCCAATTCACTAGGTCTGAGGTAGGGCCCAAGAGTTTCAAAAACCCCTCAGATGTATCCATCCACTGACTAATATGCTCAACCCAAAACGTCAATGCTTTTGACCCATGTGGTATCTGTTTGGAAGCCAAACCTCGACCAGAACAGAGGGTAAGCTTTCCTTTCTGGCACTGGCTGCTCTAAGCTGGTTAGGAAGTATCCCCACTTCCTCCGGTCCCCAAGACATTTTATGACTCACCTAAAATAACATTTGCTGGAGCTAGGGCTAAAATTGTTACATCTGAACTCCCGAGAGTCTTTTTTCACTGGGCCAGGAGCCCAGGTAGTTTGACCTTAAAATGCTTTTAGGTGAAATTAGCATATGCTCTCCATCTCCTCTGTACAGTATAGTGGCCTCCCACAGCAGCTAACACCCAGCACTGCTTAGAGCTAGATATTCACCAAGAGTTAGTTTTTTCTCAAAGACGTTTATTCCAGTTGTTAATTGTTACTGTAATTACAGAAGTTAAAACAAGTGAGGTTACCCCTGTAAAGGTGAAGACGAATCACAAGCATCAAAATTCAATCACAAATTTTCACTCCATTTACAAGGCAGCAGCCCTGGTCCTATAGTAAAAGACTGAGAAGTGAATGCACATTGATGTTTTAAGTGAAATAAAAAGTATTTGGTAATACATTCCATGATTTCCCCCTTTAACCAAATGGATCTGATCTAACTGGATAAGACTTCATTGTCAGGAAGACAAAATAAATCACATTTACGTAAAAAATTAGACACACCAAATAATCTCTGGGTTTTAAAATATCTACAAAGGCAGCTAACAAATTAGAGGACCATTAACAGCAATGAAAAGGTGGCCTAAGGACAACTGAACTCATTAGTCACAAATGAATAAGTTATTGATTAACATGTGCTCAAAATTTTAACCGAAGACTGAAAATTATGAACTGCTGGCCAAGTATTGTGTCTAATGGTCAGAGAAATGGTGGCTTCTGAACGTCACTGCTTCAGTGACCTGGAAATGCACAGGCAAGAAAGTTCCACTTTCATACCAGAGGGAAGAAAACCGCTAAGTCACATTTCTCATACACCAACACACAGAATTAACCTTTTTCGAACACCATGTGCGGGTACAAGTCTAAGCATTCTACAGTATCAACTGATTTAAACCTCTGGGAGGTATTACTATTATTACTGCCTCTATGATACAGAAGAGGAAACTGAGGCAGATACTAACTTGCTAATTAGTTACTAAACTGAATTAACATGCACTAAAAATTTAAACCCAAGTCTGAAAACTATAAACCAATGGCCAAGTACTGTGCCTTAACAGTTAGAGAAATGGCAATTTGCCTCAAAGACCACCCTTTCCTCTAAACACTGCTATTCAACAGCCTCATAGATTCTCATTTTTATAGGGAAATGGAGTCTGAACAGTTAAACCAAAATTTAATCCCAAGCGTCACACCAAAGCCTGTGATCCATTCACCAGACATTAGTGCTGGTAGAAATCGCTAGTGAAGAACAGTCACTGAATAAAGGGGAGCCTCCTGCAACATGAGAGCACTGCACCCCACCTTTAATCAAGGCTCTAAATTCAAATCCCAACCCAAATCATACCTTCCCCACTAAAATCAGTTTCCACATGATTCCTGCACCACAGCCTATCGACAACGGTGTGGTGAGTACAGGCATCGCTGCGAAGCTCAGGCTTGGATCTGCCAGCAAACACTGGCCTCCAACCAGAGGAAGACGGGGTTGTTACCAGCTATTCCCATCGAAGCTTTAAGTGGCTTGAGGTCCAAGGACTTGAATATGGCCAGGCTCCTTTCACAGAACACACACAGTAATGTACATTTCACTGAAAATATTTTATTGGCCTTTTGGATAGAAACGGGAATTTATTTGCCAGGAAGGATGATCCCATCATACTGAAAAGAGAAGAGATTTTATTTTTTCAGAACAGGAGGCAACAGCAAAGATCGCAGCAATGGCTAATGTTTGAGAATTCAAATCTGATACATGAATTTCGCTGAATCCCATATCCCTTCCAGACTAAACAGGAAACTGGCCAATTTTAACAACTGCTACACTCAGCTCAATTGCACTGTAAAAAGGGGGCTTCTATTACAGCCATATTCCTCCCCTTACAGCTATCAGAATTCATGAGAGTAGGGAAAAGGCCTGGTTCTTGGTGTTCTTTTAAACCCCCAACCCTGGAAAGCCCTACTTGCCAAGCTGCTTAAATATTCTTTCTTTAAGGAAGCTACCCACCAAATGATGCTAGATTCTGCATCCCCCAAATCCCAACTCCATTCACCAAACACCTCATTCCACCATTTCACCTGAGATTAATCAGCTTTACCTTCTGCTGGAACCAGCGCATGGCCTCCTCTTTGCTGATTCTGTGTTTGGCCCCAATGCAGCCTGTCCTGCGTTTCTTGTCTGCGATGCTGAAACCTGGCCTACCCAGCACCTGTCCCAGGAATAACCAACAGTCACCTAGCCAGCTCAGAGTCAAGAGCAGACGGACAAGACTCACACATTGCAGAGATCAAATCTTCTAAGAGTGACCTGGTGGCCTAGTGAATTCTGGAGCAAAAGACCCATGATCTCAGTGATGAAAACATTACCAGCAGCCTGGACAACACACCACCATACAATGGGCTTACTTTAGTGGCTGGAACTTGTAGCACCTTCCCACTCCGCCCCACCACATAACTTCCAATGGCAGCCAAGGATTCTCCAGCACTGCTCCCCAATCTTCAAAGCACTTTTATTTTTAAAAATAATATTAAGAAAAATCTTACTACAACACTACTGCATTGTAGAAAACTTCCCAATTCTCATTACTGTTTGGATATTCAGATCTAATGAGGATGCTGCCATCATTCAGGCCTCATACCAATCATTCTGGTTTTTGCTATTTAGTTTCAGAGCTGTACCAAAACATTGCAGTAACGCAAAAAGTCACTTCTACATTGAAAAATCCCCATCCTGAGCAAACCAGCCACATCGACAAACCTGCTTCTGAATCCTCTGGATGGAAGACACATGAAGGAGCTGAGAAAGAACACCCTCGGTGGAGCCAACCCGCATGCCCAATGAGGCACAGCAGTATCTAATTTTCAATTCAGTGGCTGGAACAGTTTCCTTCATCTACCTTTAAGCCATATTGGTGGTTGCTAGAGCCTAGACTAAGCTTCACAATAGCAGTGATCTTGTCTATCTAGTTCAGTGCTGTATCCCTACACATGCCACAAACGAGGCACATCTTCCTTCCTAAGGGGGAGAAGACAAAGGCAGACAACACTCAAAGCTTCAATCCAACATCTGAACATCAAAATAGCACATGAAATAAGAGAGTAACAAATTCCACTCTCCTAACAGATCAAGACTGGAAAAGATTGATCCGTACCACATAGAAGTCCAGGCCGTAGATACCAATGCTTGGGTCATATTTGATCCCCAAATCGATGTGTTCCTGGATCCCAAAACCAAAGTTTCCAGTATCTGAGAAGTTATTTTTTCGTAACTCGTACTCTCGCACCTGAGGAGAAAAATGTAGCAATCACACTCCTTGTCAACTCAACACCCCCCAAAATAACTAGCTTAGCTTGCACCACTCAGCACCCCAGGAGTACAATTCGATGCAATTTGGCCAAGAACAAAATCCCATTTCCCCGCTATACCAAATCACATCTCAACTATGGATTTCATAAAACTTCCCCAACTTTCAAAGGGCAAGGGAAGTCCTTCAGAAGTTCAGACATACAGATGGCCATCAAACACATGAAAAGAAGCTCAACATCACTACTCATCATAGAAAAGCAAACCCAAACCACAAGAACACCTCACACATGTTAGAATGGCTATTATCAAAAAGAAGTAAGTGCTGTCAGGATGTGGAGAAATGGGAATCTTCATGCACTGTTGATGGGTAATGCAAATTGGTGCAGCTACTATAGAAAACAGGATAAAGGTTCCTCGAAAAAATTAAAAAATAATTTAAAAAATAAAAAAAAATGATCTGGCAATGCCACTTCTGGGTATTTATCCAAAGAAAACAAAAATACTAATTCAAAAAGACATATGCA
Source organism: Pteropus vampyrus (assembly GCF_000151845.1). Taxonomy (NCBI): domain Eukaryota; kingdom Metazoa; phylum Chordata; class Mammalia; order Chiroptera; family Pteropodidae; genus Pteropus; species Pteropus vampyrus. Next base: position 3,233,780 of record NW_011888817.1, on the reverse strand, counting down.
CCCTTATGTTCACTGTATTGCTTACAATAGCTAAGATATGGAAACCACCTATGTCCACTGATAAAGATGATCTTCTGTATGCAATGGAATACTACTACTCAGCCATGAAAAATAAAACCTTGTCATTTGTGCCAACAACGGCATGGACTTTGAGGGCATTATGCTAACTGAAGTGAGTAAGAGAAAGACAAATACTGTATCATTTCACTTATATGTGGACTTTAAGAAACAAAACTTATGATACAGAGAACAGATTGGTGGATGCCAGAAAGGAGTGGGGTTAGGCAAAATGGGGAAGGGGGTCAAGAGTTACAAACTTCCAGTTATAAAATAAAGAAGTCGTGGTGACTATAGTTGATAATTTGTATTGCATATGTGAAAGCTACTGAGTAAATCTTGAAAGTTCTCATTGCAAGAAAATTTTTTTTGTAACTTTGTACAGTGTCAGATGGTAACTAGACTTTTTGTGATGATCATTTCCATTTCCTGTATACAAGTATCATTATGTTGTACACCTGAAACTAATACATTATATTAATGATACCCCCCAAAAAATCAAGGCACCAAAAACAGAACAGTAAGTTTAACTACTGTCACTATAACCACCTACATGTGTTAAGCTGGTGCTTCTTAGCATCACCTCGTGATGGCATCAGCCTTACCTTTAAACCTTTCTCCAAGATTTCTTCTGCCTTGGCCCCACGGACTGTGCAGTGGACGGCAATCTTTTCATTTCTCCTGATGCCAAAGGATCTGACGGTGTATCTAGCTGCAGGCAGGGGGTAACAAGGAGTCAAGTGTTGTCATATTCCCACTGCACTGGCCTATCCTAGGAACATCTCCAGGACCCCAAGGAGACATTAAGTATCTATCCATGCTCTAAGTGGTGGTGTTCTAACCAGTGTCTCCTACATCCATTAATTGGTTTCATCCATTATAAAGAAAACAGATTTCTCAACTTCCAAGTCACTCAGCCATGCTTATGCAATTAAGAGCTAGAAGTCATGTCAGTCTCTGGAAGGGGAAGTTCACAATCAGAATAGGCCCTTAGGAAGAAAGAGATCACTATGTTCTTAAGAAAACATTAGAATAGCAGCTAATATTTGCTAAAACCCATTGTACTCTTATCCCCATTTTATAGATGAGGTTCGGAGAGGTTAACTTGTCTAAGACTGCAGCTGGTAATAAGAGGCAGGATATGAACCCAAGGACTTGCCACATTCCTATCCTACAGCAACATAACTTTAAAACAAAATGTAACAATAGTAATGCATTACACTTGGTATCCAGCATTTGTAAATAAGGAAGCTGAGGTCGAAAGAGGCCAAAGTCAGGCTAAAAAGTGGCAGAGCCAGATTTTGAACTCAGAGGGTCTAGGTACACCTCCCTGTTCTCAATGTAGCCCTACTGCTAATCAGGCCTAATACCACTTACTGCACTCACAACCTTTCCACTCTACCGCAAGCCTTACTTGGAAAATCTTTACTTGGGCTGGTCTTAATCTCTGCTAACATAACACTTGGTATTCCAACACCACACCCGATCTTAAAAGGAAGGTATTTTTTGAGTAGCTCAGGAAGGCAATATTTTCAAGGGGTGCCAACTGTCACTTTCAAAACGGGCACTCAACAGGCCTGACAGCAGGGGAAGTAAGAAATATCCAGGCATATGGAGACACCAGCCCTCCTGGTGCTTACTCACCTTTGGAGAACACAGGGGTCTGGCCTGTGAGCTGCTCCAGGACCTTGGCTGCCCGGGTCAGTCTGTCTCCACTCTCCCCCACACAGATGTTGAGGCAGAGCTTGCGGATGCGAAGCTCCCGCATGGGGTTCTCCTTTTCACCTTGATCCTGCTGTGTAACAGGGAAGGGGAGCGGTCAACACACTCAAATCGCCACAGCTGCGAGCCCAGTAGCGCCCACTATATTTATACATTGCATATTCATTTCTGCTCATCCCAAATCGTATCGAAAGCCCTGAGTTTAATAAGTGTCACTGTTTGTCTGGGAGGCGTCAAGAAAGATAACACGGAATGGTGAACAGAAACTTAGGGTACGTACCGAGTATCAAGGTTAGACACTGAGGATGAGCCCCAAAGGGCTCAACGTGTAGGGTGACAGGGAGCGCCCCATTATAAGGTCAACGGGGGGTGGGGGCGAGAGAAAATAGAATTTAACTGAAGAAACAGGAAACACGTGGTTGTGCCACGTTCCCCAACACATTCCGAAGCAGCTCCGCGGCTGCAGCAGAAGGCTGGCCCCATCCCTAAGCGGAGGTCTCGTCTGAGGTTCCCTAGCACCAGACAAGTCTCAAGTCCCCAGGCTCGGAAACTGGCCCGGACTCCGTGTCCCAGACCCTTTCGTCCGATCCACTCGCCCTCGAGGCTGCCTACGCGCCCATGCTTCTGTGCTCTGCCGGTGGCTGCCCCGAGCCCGCTCGGAGAACGGGAGGGGAGGCGACAGTGTCCATCTCTGCGCCCTCAGCCCGCATGGCTCTGCCAGTTTCCGCACGGCCAGCATCGAGAGCTCCGTGCTCCTCGGGCCGCGGGCGAGGAGGCCTCCGCGGGCTTGGCCGGCTGTGGATGCAGGCAGATGTAAGGAAGCAAACCGGGCCTCAGCTACTCACCGCCATCGTGAAAGACAGGAAGAGAGAGTGAAGTTTCCGGCTCAGGGCCTTATGGGTCAAGAGGCGGGTTCTCTTCCCAAGCTAACCAGAGAGATGAGGAAGAGAAAGAGAGGCACGTCTGGCGCGGCGTTACATCGGCTTCCCCCTCGTGGACACCGCCAGCAACTGCAAGAGACTCTGGCTGTCGATCCGGACCTGGGTTTTCCAAAAATAGTTTTTCAAGCTCCCTGAACTGGGTTTTACTTGAGCTTCCGGGCCCCACACAGTCTCAGGACCTAGCAGACTCATCTCCGCGATGAGTCTGCCAGAACTACATTAAATAAATTGTGCAAATTATGAAGCAACAAATTTATTTTGTAACAGTGTAAACAAATGGAATTTATACAATTAGAATGGAGTGGTGGCTTGAGTCCTGAGCCATGAAGACAGGCCAGTGTAGTCTGGCTTTGGCTAATAGCTACGTGACCTTGGGCAGGTTACTAATTAGACTTCTTTCAACCTCAATTTTCCTCATCTTTAAAATAGGTACTCCCACGAGATTGTGAAAATTAAATGAGGCAAGTGCTTAGAGCACGTAGTAAGTTCACAATAAATGGTTATTCTTGTTATTAATAGAAACTTACTGTAATCAAGCAACCTCTCTTCCTCCTCAGGGAAAAAAGAAGTGTTAGAACGTATACAATCAAGAGAAGATCATCCTGCAGGCACAAAGAGGGCTTGCAGGTTAGTCTGACAGACAAGAAATCCAATCCCAGACAGTAAGAGGGGTCCCTGGTTTACACTAAGTCCTTAGCAGCAGGACCAAGGGAGTGCCAGGATCCAAGTCCCAGGCAGAAGCTATCCTGAGTCAGCCCATTCCTTTAACAGGAACCAATGGGAAGAGGGGAACATACAGGACTTTGGTGGGAAAGGAGCTAAGCCACTTCCTTCTGCTGCCACAATTCTTTTCTCTCATCAGCATAGGGGAGGGAGGCAGAGGCCTCCAGGGCTTTGTTTCATCCGTGGGGACAAAAGGACACTTCTGGGAAGCTGGACTGATGGAGGAGGGCAAAGAGAAAAGGCCTCTCCTTTGAGGCTCCTTCTTCAAGCACCCGCTGGCTCTCCCAGAGTTGGGGCCTCAGCCAGACAGACCTCTACAAGGGGCCGAGCTCAGGCAGAGGCTGTTTCAAAACTTGGAATAAAGAGACAACGGAATGCAATACATGATCCTGGATTTTCTTTTGCTATAAAGCATGTTATTGGTATAATTTGCAAAATCTGAATAAGGTCTGTAGACTTCAGAAATATACCCGTTACTTTAATGTCTTCATTCTGATTACTTGACCTTGGTTCTACAAGAGAATGTCTTTGGGTTTAAGAGATACATATTCAGTATTTAGGGTAGAGGGGCATCACACCTTAAAAGGAAAAAAAAATGTATACGTAGAGGGAAAAGGATAAAACAAATATGGTAAATTTAAGATTCAAGGAAATCTGGGTGAAGGACACATGGGATTTTTGCAACTTCTGTCACTCTGAAATTGTCAAAGTTGAGAAAATAACTTGAGGAAAATGTGTCCCGTAGAAAGATAAAACAGCTCATCCTCCAAAGCTCAGTCTCATTCTCTACACAACTCCCCCCAACTTTTCTCCACTGAACTTCCCCGTAATCACTCTCCGTGGATACTCACTCCAGTATTCACACCATGTTGATGAGAATAGGTGATAGCCAATTAACCATGGCTGACAGGTACCAGCTCACTCAACCTTTAACATCCCCGTGGAGGCAGATACTATCATTTTCCTATTTTACAGATGAGCAAACAAAGCACACAGATGTTTAGTAACTTTTATAGACACTATTTAAGTCAGCCAGAGTCCAGTCCCATTCTAGGAGCTGATGAACTAGGCCATGGCCAAAAGCTTCCCAAGGGTTCCCCATTTATACTTTCTCCTCCCTGAGCCCAGCTCTCTGGTTCTTGTACTGGTCAGACCCTCAAAAGGAAGCCGAAGGAGCAAAATTAGCCCCAGCATCCACCTCCCCACTTCCTCTTGCTTGAGATATCCTGCTTGAGACATCCAGGTCAGTAGAAGCAGAGGCAAAAAGACTTGCTGTGCTTTATTGTTGTGCCTCAAACTCATCAGCAAAAAGAAAACCGCAGTAGCAGGGACAAGTTTAGGGCAGTTCAGGCAAGAAGAGCAATTCCAAGGCTTCTCCTTAAGACCCTCTTTCCCAGGTGTGGCTCAGCCTGGGCTGTCCATGGCCTGGAAGGGCCTGAAGTTGCTGTCACCACTCACTTCCTGGCTGTTTTCATGGTCGACTTAGTGACCCTGCCACTAGTCACTGCTTTTTTGTCCACGGCCTTGATGATCCCGATGGCCACCGTCTGCCTCATGTCATGCACAGCAAAGCGACCTAGGACACAGGTCCTAGGGGCATGAGCTAGGACATTTGCAGAGGAGGTCAAGTGAGCCAGGTGATACTTTGGTATCTATTTTGTGGTACTTAGATATCTATCTATAAGTGATATCTATTTCATAGATGAAGAACCGAAGCAAAAAAGTTGAAGGTCACTTAGCTATAATGGTTGAAAACCTGGAAGTCTCATCAGTATTTAAATTCTTAGCTACTTAACTGTTCTGCATCCATAAGTAAAGGACGCAGGAAAAGCTTTGCTTTAGGGCACCCACCACCCTACCATACTAATGTTTGTAGCCTCCAAGCAATTCACATCTTCTCTGTGCCCATCACAACCCATGAGGTGGATCTCATTTACATTTAACTATGATTCTGGCAGTTTCTTCTCCTGGGGGCTCTTCCAGGAGGAGGAAGGGGCAGCCCCAGCAGCCAGGTGCCTTACCAAGGGGTAGGTATTCTGAGAAGCTCTCCACACACACAGGCTTGACCGGAATCATCTGGATAATGGCAGAATCCCCAGATTTCAGGGCTTTGGGGTTGTCTTCCAGCTTCTTGCCTGAGCACCGGTCGATCTTTTCCCTCAACCCTGCAAACTTGCAAGATATATGTGCTGTGTGGCAGTCCAGAACTGGTGAGTAGCCAGCTGCAATGCTGCCAGGATGGTCGAGAATGATCACCTGGAACCCAGGGTGGGACAAGGGATGGGGAGGGCATTAGCTAAGCATCCTCCAAAGGAGGTGGCCCTAACCAGCTAAGGGGTCAGGCACATTGGACATACTTTAAAGTACAGTGAACGTTTGAACATTTCAGGGGTATTCCAAGCTCTGTGCTAAGTGAATCTCGTGCATTCCAATTTCACTTTCACAGCTGGGAGACTGAGTAACCTATCCAAGATTTTATAGCTAGGGAGAGGCAGAGCTAGGTACAGGTGATACTAAAACTCACACACATAGATGTTATTGTATGTACTACTTCTTCCCACCATTTAGAAAAATGGATTATAACAGGAGATACTACCTAGCTTTTTAGGTAGTTCCAGGCCAGCTGTTTACATATCTCTGCCTCATTGAATACTCCCAAGATTGCTATAAGCCTCCACGTGCACAAGAATGTACCAGACAATGCATTAAGAAAGAGCTTCATATTCCAACTCTGGGCCAAGGAAACACCAGAGAGCTTCAATACAGATTCCCTAGTTCCACCCAGATCTATGGAATCAGAACCACTGTGGAGAGGCCTAGGAACCTGAATTTTTGAAACACTTCCCAGGCGATTCTAAATTTGAGAACTACTGCTTTAAGGCATCTGGACCATGTTGTAAAAACTAACAAAGTCAGCAAGGTGCATTGTTTTGTTCAAGGACAAATAGCAAATAAGCTGCAGTCAGGACTCTAACCCAGACTGTCTGACTCTACCTACACTGCTGTCAAGAGCCTGGCATGTACTCAGAGACACCTCCTGAACAACCTAATGACCCATCCTGCTCACAGGATGGTGTGGCCACCCAAGGAAGATGCCCCTAGGTGGGCCTTCTCACCTGGGAGATGAAGCTCCCCACCTTTAAGGGCGGATCGTTCTTGCTCTCCCCTGCTACATTGCCCCTCCTAATGTCCTTCACTGACACCTTCTTCACGTTGAAGCCCACGTTGTCACCAGGCAGGGCCTCGGCCAGGGCCTCATGGTGCATCTCCACAGACTTGACCTCTGTGGTGATGTTGCGAGGGGCAAAGGTTACCACCATGCCCGGCTTGAGGAAGCCAGTTTCCACCCAGCCCACAGGCACAGTGCCGATGCCTGGAGGGACAGGGCAACCAGGGCCATCAGCAGCCAGGCTCCAGTGAGTCCCCAACCCCAGGCAGTCCCACACAGTATATACTTACTGTCAATCTTGTACACATCTTGCAGGGGCAGCCGCAGGGGCTTGTCTAGAGGGCGGGCAGGGGGTTTGACAGAGTCCAGTGCTCCCAGCTGTGTCATGCCTACCACATTCCCTTCCTTCCTGGTGACCTTCCAGCCTCTGAATCAGGGCATCTAGAAAAGCCACCAAATATGCAACCGACTCAGCTCCAAGAGAGCTTGTCCCAGGCACCAGCCTGCACTTAACATGGCACCTCAAGTTACTTCTTTGTGCATTCTGAGCCTCGGCTTTCTTGCCTGTGCAATCACGATATCACCACCTACCTTGTAGGCCTGTGTAAAGACACAAAAGACTACACACAATCCACTGAGCACAATGCCAACACATGCTAAGTACCCATTAAAATGGTGGCAATTACTCTAAAGCTCACAGGCATTGACCCTGAGTTGAGCCAATGTACTTCAGGAAGCAAAGGTTCTGAGACCCTCAATAGGTTCTCTGCCATCTCATTCCATTTTCTCATTACACAAATGGGGAAACTGAGGCTCCTTCCCTTCTCTGGACCGGTTAACATACAACAAAGTTAAATAAGCATCAGGAGTAAGAAAGAAAACAAGACTTAAATACTCTAGTACTCATGCCTTTTGATGACTATGACACTCCCTAACAGAGGTACCCTAAAGAATGTCCTGAAAGGTCTAAAGGTTGTTTCCAAAGGAGCAGACTTGTAAGCAAGGGCAGCATTATTGAGTATAAGACCTAGCGAGGTAACTTTTAGTATGGCAGTGCATCGGATGAATGCCTTTTAAGCAGACATTTATATTAACCCCAGCCAAAGCATATCAGAGACATCATCTTTGCCCTGGAAATACAGGACAGAAGAGGTACAGAAGAAATGAAGGTGGTTGAAGAAATGAAGGTGGTTGAAGGGCCAAGCAGGTGGCCAGACCAGCAAAGCAACAGGACCAGTCAGCACCTGGGCCTTAGGGTGGGCAGGCTACCAGAATCCTGATGAAGTTCCTTCTTTCTAGCCCTAGGTCCTTGAGCAAATCTCTAGGCTTTGAAATCTCAGCCTGACATCAGTGTCAAGGGAAATACCAGCCCCTACCTCAGAACTATAAATTAAAGGCAGGACCTAGGAGAGGTGCACTGGGGTCACACACAGCACGCTCTCAGAGATTGGTCAGTCTCGGTCCTTGGCAAGACTCTCAGAGGAGAGAGGAAGCAGTGACTGCCATGGGTGAAAGAGCTGGGAACAGGGATCAGGGAAGGCTTTGCTGGATGGGGAAGAAGGCTCCAGTCAAAGAAGCCTTCTCCCATGGGAGAGAAGCAAGGCCATGCAGTACAGAAGCCATACAGAACTCATCTTGCCTCGTGGAGTCAAAAACTGGTGGCCCATACACTCCACGACCACCACTGAGCAGATCGGACTTGCCACCTCACTCTGCTTCCTCTGCGACCATGTCTGACAAACTCGATATGGTGGAGATCGAGAAATTTGATAAGTCGAAATTGAAGAAGACAGAAATGCAAAAGAAAACTCCACTGTCATCAAAAGAAACGCAAAAGAAAAATCCACCGCCATCAAAAGAAACAATTGAACAGGAGAAGCAAAGAGGCAAATTGTAATGAGGCATGCACCACCAGTGTGCACTGTACATTCCACAAGCATTGCCCTATGATTTTACTTCTTTTAGCTGTTTAACTTTGTAAGATGCAAAGAGGTTGGATCAAGTTTAAATGATAGTGCTGCCCCCTTTTCACATCCAAGGACTACTGACAACGAAGGCCGCACCTGCCTCTCCCACCTGCCTGTCTGACTGGCAAAGAAGGAAAGAACTTGCATGTTGGTGAAGGCAGAAGCTGAATGGGACAACAGAGAATAAAAACCAAGCTGGCCCAAGGTGTCCTGCAGGGTGTAAAATGCAGTTTAATCAGAGTGCCATTTTTTTTTGTTCAAATGATTTTAATTATTGGAATGCACAATTTTTTATATGCAAATAAGTTTTAAAACCTAAAAAATAACCCAAAGAACTGGTGGCCCAGAGAAGAAAGCTTGTCTAGAGGGACAAGCTTTTTATTACTACTTGTCTTTTTATTACTACTCAACTCTCAGAAAGGTATGGGGGTGGGAGGGAGGTATAATTGTTTTTCTTATATAAAAATACATAATTGTTGTTATGTAAACAATTCAAGTTTATAAGAAAAAAAGAAGTATCTTCTCTTTTTACAGAGGGAATAATTGAAGGTTAGAGGTAGGTTGCCCAAGGCCCAAGCCAGAAATTGATAACGAGGCCAACTCTCTACTCAAATACCAGCTGTCTCATCAAGGATGAGCTCTTCCATTAATTTGATGAATTTAGCAACTCGTTGGCTTTATGCCAGCTCAGAGGCCTGAATAAGCCTATGAGGTCAGCATCATCCCCATTTAAAAGATGGGGAAACTGAGGTCTCCAATGCCACAGGCATTTTTCTTGAGAGCTAAGTCTAAATTCTAAATCTAGTCCACTGAATATATGCTTTGTTTCTTTTTAGCATCTAGGACACAGTAAGTGCTTAAAAACTTCTCAAAAGGACATGAGAATAAAAGCTCTCTCTCACTAGCTGAAATATATAACACTGGACTAACAGGCATCAAAGCTTTAAGTTTGTGCTCTTATGCCATACAAATATAAAGTAACTCTCTCATACCATGGCCCTTCACCATTCTTTAGATTTTTCTTAGCACTCGTCATCATCCACTATATTATACCCTGCTCCCTCAAAATACTAAGTGCCATGAGCAGAGTTGCATCTTATTCACGGCTGTGCCCTCAGCACCAAGGACAGTGCCTAGTGTGCAACCGTTCAAATATCATTCAAATAAATACTCTGCCAATGGAAATTCGAATCTTTCTAATCAAAGACAATTGGGCAGTATGTGTCAGAAAACTCCAAAATAATGCCTACCTTTTGTTTCATTAGGAATTTATTCTAATTAAATTGAGGACACATGCAAAGATTTATTTACCAAGATGCTTTTATGGCAGTTTTTAATAAAATTGGAAACAATATTCTTAGAAGGAGGTGACCTTGGGCTATTACTTAACTACACTGTGTCCCAGTTTTCTTATATTACATGAGAGTAAAATGCCTTGTTCATGCGGTTGTGTATATGTAAAATGCTTAGTCTGGTGTCTGGCACATAATTTCTCAAATCATTAATCACTATTTTCATTTAATAACAGATATGGCTAAACAAACTACGGTACCTCTGTGAGATGCAATACTAAACACCCATTAACTGTTTGACATGTTTAACAGCAAGGAAGTTTTTATAAAACAAAGTGTTGTAGAATGTTACATATAGTTTGAGTCTTGCCATGACTACCTAGAAAGAACTGCATGAAAATTAAGATATCTATTTGCCATGAGATTGCAGTCTATGCTTTATATCTGCATGAAATGCTCATTGTAAAAATGTTAGACATTATTTTTATAATCAGAAAAAGATAGCTATGCACCTGTGAAGGAAAAGGCTAAGAATCCTCAAGTCAGTTATGGAAAAGGCAGGCTTTATGCAAATGTAATGTGACAGCAGTTAGCATCTGAGCACCAACTGTATATATAAATGAATGCCGATGTGGAGTCTCTCATGTTGTTCGCACAACCCCATGAAGTGAGTCTTAAGGCTCAGAGCATTAATATCTCACTTATCTCTTTACTATGGGCAAGGGATGGAGCTGGGGCTTGAAATCAGGTCTGATGCCAGAGCTAGACTTCTTTAGTTGGGAAATACTCATGTAGGAATTTTAAACCCTACTATATTGTGGGATCTGTGAGCACAGTGACTATGTCTGAAACACATTTATATTGCCCCCACACTGCTTAACCCATCGTGAGAGGTAGGACAGCTTAGATGAGGTGAGCATGGGCTAGAATTCTAGACTCTGCCAGCACTTCCTAGAGCTTTCTGCAACGATGGAAATATTCTATAATGGCACTGCCCAGTATGGTAGCCACGTATGGTTGTTGGGCATTTGAAATGTAGCTAATACAACTAAGGAATTGAAATTATTTGCTTTGATTTGATTTGATTTTAATAATTTAAATAGCCACACCCTGGGTGTCACATTGGACAGTGCAGCTCCATGCCTACTCACTGTGTAGCCTTGAGTTACCTCTGTTTGTTCCTCTGTGAAATGGGAATCAAATCATGTTTCCTTGGGAATGGGGATCATTCACAGTGACTGGCCCATAAGCACGCTGTAAATCTTGGGGATTATATTCTAGGAGAAGCCCAAAGATTGATTTGAATGAGAAAGTCCCATTTAACGGGCCCTCCCCCAGTTAGCCTTCACCTTGATGCTGGATTCTATCATGTTGTTGCCATGCCGGCCTGAGATGGGCATGAAGGCGACAGCCTCAGAGTTGTAACCCATCTTCTTGATCTAGGCCTTCACCTCCTTGCTGATCTCCTCAAAGCGGGCACTACTGTAGGGTGGCTCTGTGATGTCCATCTTGTTGACTGCCATGATGAGCTGCTTCACGCCCAGCATACAGGCCAGCAGTACATGCTCATGGGTCTGCCCATTCTTGGAGATGCCAGCCTCAAACTTGTCTACACCGCTTGCTACAATCAGCACAGCACAGTTGGCCTGGCCCGAGGGTCAGACAGAGTAAGGCCCAGCTTAGATCTTGCCTGGGTTGCCCACTGCCCACCCCCAGGGCAGGGCCAAGGCCACCCTGGTGGCACCTGCGAGGTGCCTGTGATCATGTTCTTGATGAAGTCGCGGTGACCAAGGGCGTCTATGATGGTGACATAGTACTTCTTGGTCTAGAACTTCCACAGGGAGATGTCGATGGTGATGCCACCTTCCCGCTCTGCCTTCAGCTTGTCCAGCACCCAGGCATAATTAAAGGAGCCTTTGCCCATCTGGGCCAGGAGTGGGAGGGAAAATCCCAGGGTCACCCCTACTTCCAAAGCTGCCCATCGGCCAAGATGAAGGTTGAGAGTCAGAGAGACTGTAACAGGGCAGCATATGGAGATGTTTTTGAATTTTTTAAAATAATAGAATATATTACTTGTATAATTAAGTTTTTCTATTAGAACAAGTTGTAGAGTCAGAATGACCCAGGCTGTTGCTACTTGATGTGATAAAGTTTTAGCCTGGCACACAGTCAGCAAGCCTTCCAGTTAGTAACAGCAGCAAACACATAAGTAACACTGATCATGTTCCCCGCGCTGTTTTAAGCACTTAACATGGATTTTTTTCATTTAATTCTCACAAGAACTCAATGAAGTTTCATTATATCCATTTTACAGATGAAGTAACAGTGAAATTAACTGACTAGCCCAAGATCACACGGCTAATAAGCAGCAGAGGCAAGATTTAAACTCAAGGCCTAGGACCCTGAAGTTCAAGCTCTTAACCATTATCCTATGTTAAATAGTAGCTATGACTGATAATGACCTCTGGGCCCCTGGGTGAGTTGAACTTCTTTCAGCACTGGTAAAAATGAGGCCACTGAACACATTGGTAGCATACACAGATTACCGCTTTGATCTAGGGTCTACTGTACCACTTGCCATTTTTTCATTTTGTCTCCAATTAGAGCACTGCGTCAGGCCTCGAAGGCAGAATGGAGAACAGGACAGACCAGAGACCAGGTGGCTTCCTCAAGAAAACGAATTAAGACATAGGGCTAGAACCCAGATATCCTGACTTTGGCTACTATAGAAACTTCTATAAAGTCCATCATAGTTTAGAATGTACATGAGATAAGCAGTTCTCAAAGAGTGGTCTGGAGACCCCTGGTGGTTCCTGAGACCCTTTAGAGTTTGGAAGGTCAAAACAATTTTCATAATAATACTAAGACATTATTTGCCTTTTCCCCTCTCATTCTCTCATGAGGGTACGGTGGTATTTTCTAAGAGCTACATGATGTGACAGCAGAAAAGACTGAATGCAGAATCAGATATGAGAATCCAGCTGCCTGCTACTAAGCCAGAAATTAAAGATGTCCGCAAAAATATAAAACAACGCCATCTTGTGAAGATTTTTTTGCTTTTGGAAAATAGTTACTTTTCAAACACACAAAAAAGTGATACTTATGTTAAAATGTAAGGGGCTTACTACTGTTATGTTCAATGAATTAAATACTTTTAAAATCCAGTTTTAATTGTGAATATCAGAAATACAGATAGGTCTAACTTACATAGGCAAAACTCCTTGGGGTCCCTTCAAGAGGGTGAAGGATTCTTGAGACCAGAAAGTTTACGAACCATCACATCAAATCATTTGTTCTTCCATAGCCTTCTTGGTTTTGCTTCCACTATATTGGCTCTGGACCAATCAGTCTTTTCTCAGGGTTCTAAAGCTTTCCTTAATAGCCCCTGCCACGTAAGCCCCACCACAACTCTGACTACACCTCAGGAAGCCAAGATTAGGACAATGGGATCAATGTAGCCGAAGGCACAGACTTACGACCTGTTGCCGCAGCAGCTGGTTCCACAGACTAGGTGCATCTTGTCGAGATGCTTCTTCAACTCTCCCCAGAATTTCCCACCGCTTCCCTGCATGCTCCATCCTCATTCTCTTGTGTGGGTTCTTTCTCTACCCATCCAAGGGCTCTGTCCCTCGCCTTTCCCACAGCATGTTCCCAGCTCCCTCCCATGGCCCACTCTTCAACCTGGATTTCTGTCTTGAACTCCAGACTTCAAAAGTCAGCTGGCACCTGGACCTTAGCCCAGAAGGCCCTGTGGAGGCCTCGAATTTCACACACCTAGAGCAGGTTTGCTTGGACCCCAGATCGACTCTGCCATCGGTATTTACTGGCGATCCAATTTCCCAAGCCAAAAACTCTTCTTCTTCTCTTACCCCACTAAGTGCTGTGGACTCCCCTTCTCCACATCCCTGGACTCCAACCGTTATTCCCCATGCCCACTGCTGCCACTATCCTGGCTCACCTGGTCAGCTGCAACAGCCTCCTACCTGGCTTACCAGCCCTCCAGCTTTAGGCCTTTTGGTCTGTTCTTCCTATGCTGCAGCCAGGGTGCTCTTCCTAAAAGACTTGTCTGATCCCATCACTCCTACATTTGAAATCTTTCAGTGGCTACAGGGAGAGTGACCAGCCTCCCTAGCACAGCATTCAAGGCTTACCTGCCCTGGGCTCCTACAGCACCCCACCCTGTTATGGAGCTTGTCATCGGACATGAGGGTGAGTGACCAGGAGTTCCTCAGGGGCCAGCATGTTATGTTCACCATTGTATCCCCAAAGTTTGTGGTAGATGCATGGTAAATAAATCCTTTCCCCCTGTTAACTGGGCATGTTGCCAGCTTAACCTGCCACACAGAGTGGCATCTCTGTCACATTAAAATTTAAACCTTGGTGCCATCCTCAGGCAAGCTATTTAACTTTTCTGAGCCTCATTTGCCTCACCTGGAAAACCGCAGCCACACCACCTGCCTGACATGATGGGGAAGGAAAGTACCTACCAGCCTAGCAGGTGCTCAGCTGCAGTGGGCCGTCCTCCCCTCCCCCACCATGAAGCAGCAGCCCTCCCAGGGTAACCGAAGCTGGAAATGGGGGGCGGGGTGGGGGGCAGCTCAGGCAGCCTTACCTCAGCAGCCTCCTTCTCGAATTTTTCAATGGTCCTCTTGTCGATGTCCCCGCATTTGGACTTGCCCGAGTCCACATGGCCAATGACCGCGATGTTGATGTGGGTCTTCTCTTTGCCCATGCTGGGGCTGCTCGGAGAGAGGACAGGTGTGCTCAGGGCGCGAATTGACTCCTCCCTGCCCCCAACTCATCTTCCTTGGGACTGAGCCAGCTCAGCCAGCAGAGGGTGAGACAGGAGAGGAAAACAGTTGGCCAGGAAGGCAGGTGGTGGTGACTTCCCCCAACACCTCGCACCTGGGGAAGATGCTCTGGCCTCTCCCCCAGCTCCAAGGAGGATGTGCCTACCTCCAGAGCCAGGATGAGCCCCTAGCGTCTCCTCACGCCTAGAATAGACCAACGGAGAGCCTGGCCCCACCCTCTTTTACAGCCTATGTCCCAGGCCTGCCTCTCGCATCCCTCCGTCCCACTGGCTCTGTCCCACTGGCTCTGTCCCACTGGCTCTCGCTGGCTCTTCGACCCCCATGGGAAAAACCCAGAGGCCCAGTTCGCAGCGGGTGGGCTCTCCTGTTCCAGGTGAGAAGGACGATGAGCTTGCTGCCTGCCAGAAGGAGGCACCTCTGGGCTTTGAGATGCTGATTGATAACCCCTCCCTACTACCCCAAAGTACAGGCTGGACACTAAGAGGTGGCCCAAGGGTCAAAGGCAGGCCTGGGGGTGGGAAGTGAAAGCAGAATCTTCAGTGTCAGGAGGCAGTCCCCAGCCTCGCGGTCCCTGGGCTTTCAGAAGGGTGTGTGTGCGTGCGTGTGTGTGTGTGTGTGTGTGTGTGTGTGTAGAAAAGGGTGGAGGGAAAAGAAGGGAGGGGAGGAGGGGGTGGGATCTAAAGCTTTTTACATATCTGCCTCCTGGGTCGGCCTGAGCATCATGAACCAGATGGATTCATCCCTGTCTCCAGCAGCCAGCACCGAGCCTGACCCGAGG
>NW_011888817.1:3210436-3217200 GCF_000151845.1 Pteropus vampyrus | reverse complement strand
CTGCACTGATCAATTCTGGTCGTTCCTCTCATGATACAGGCAGTGGTACAGAAATGATTTGTGAGTGGGTGGTGGCTCATGTAGTTAATTTCACCTTCATCTAAGCTTTGTTCTTCACTAATTATTTTGTATCTTGGTGTGTTAACAGAATTTCTTGGCTGTAACTTTTACAAGTTCACAAAAGGTAAAGTGAGGCCCCGGGCATGGCTGTATCTCTCATCCATCCCTGGTCTTTCAGCTCGTGTTTCTGAGAATATCTACAGAGTGTTCTAAAGGAAACTGGTTTTGGGATCCAACAGCCAGGTCTCAAGACCCCCCTGTTCTACCACTTCCTGGCCGTGTGACCTTGGGCAGGTCACTTTACCTCTTTGAGCCTCATTATCTTATCAGTGAGAGAAGAATGATGATAGCTGCTCTCACAGGATTATTGTGAAAATCAGATGGAACTGTTAAAGGGTTTTGCTGTAGGAATATCTACTGTCGTATAGCCTTGACCTATAAAAATACATCAATTAGTGTCTAATAAATGGTTTGTAAGACGCTTGTTATTTCCTGACCCATCTCCCTAGTGGGTCAGAAATTTCCTTTTACCTCTCAAGGTGTTTTCCGATATCTGAGTTTTTAGAAACACTGGACCGGGCTTTTTGCCAACATGAAGTTGATAGTGACCTGATTGTCCTCGAAAGTTCTTCTCTGCACCAGCTCATCATAGTTCTAGAAATTCCACCATTAGCAATGTCTTAGTTTGGGCTGCTATAACAAAATATCACAGACTAAGTGGCTTATAAACAATAGAAATTTATTTCTCACAGTTCTGGAGGCTGGAAAACAGATCGGGGTGCCAGCATGGTCAGGTGAGGGTACCTCTTCCGGGCGACTGAATTCCTGTTGTATCCGTACGTGGTGGAGGGGGCAAGGGAGTTCTCACAACCTTTTTTACAGGGGCATAACTCACTCATGAGAGTGGAGCCCTCATGACCTAACCACACCCCAAAGATGATTAATCACCTCCTAATACCATTGGGCATTCAGATTTCAACCTATGAATTTTGGAGGAATTTTAGATCACAGCCAGAAATTTTACTACTTTGGGTTCCTCTTTTAAAATATCACCAACTACTTTCTCTTTTTTCTCCCTCCCTGATGGACTCACAGTCATCACCAGCACAGAGGGGCTGGGCACTCCCAGGGGAAGTGGTGAGCAGGACCACCCTGAGGCGCTCTCCCACTGTCCTGACCCCTCCTCCTGCCCTTCTTCCCTTTCCCACCTTCCTCTCTCGTTCTCCACTCCACTTCCCCTCTTCTGCAGGGATTCAGGGGAAGAACTGGGGCCCAGGCTCAGACCGCAGCTGTGGCACTGCCCAGCTGTGGGACCTTGGGCAAACCACCTGCCTACTCTCTGCCTCAGTTTACTCGCTGAGAGAGTGGGCATCATAACAGACCCTACCTCACTGTTTTCTGTTAAGGATAAAAAGATGACTGGAAAGTGCTTAGCACACACAGAACCCAGAGTGAGGGTTCAGGAAATGTTCTGTTTCCTCCCTTAGTTCTGCCTCTCCTCTCTCCTCTGCCCTCCTTCATCACTCTTGCTTTGCCCCCAGCCCTTCCTCTCCCTACCCCATTTCTCTTCTCTCTCCCATTGTCCTCATTGGCTGTCTTGCTCCCTCTTCTCCCTACTCTTCGTTTTCATCAGCCTGGCCTTGCTCTCCCTCACCTCCTTCAAGGGCTGTCTTTGTCTGGGGTGGAGGAGCGCTTCCTCCCCGTGGTCAGCCGCAGGAAGTGCTGTGACACCAGCAGGTCACTCAGCAGCAACACCACATTGTAGCCCAGGCAGTTCACGATGTGTGGAGGGGTGTTCGGGAGCTAGTCTAAGGAACAACCCAGAGCCTAGGGAACCCGAGTCACAGGGTTCTAGAGGCAGGGGTGTAAGGAAGGGGTGAGTGGGGTGGAGGGAAGAGTGCTAGGGGACCCTGAGCCATGCATGCAGGGCAGCAGCAGGCTTTGGAGCCAGAGAGAACTGAGTATAAATCCTGGCTCCAACTTTTAATGGCTGGGCAATTTGGAGCAAGTTAGTTGCCTTCTCTGAGCCTCATGTGAAATGGCGATAATAATCCCAGCTCATACCCAGGCATACCTCAGAGATATTGCAAGTTCAGTTCCAGACCACCGCAATAGAGCGAGTATCGTAATAAAGCGAGTCATAATCTTTTTGCTGATGGAGGGTCTCGCCCTCAATTTGCAAAAAACGCAACACCTGTGATGCACGATAAAACAATAGAATGAGATGTGACTGTATTTCCAGTGCCAGGTACTGTGCTGAGCCCTTTACATGCGTTATTCCATCAAAACGCACCACGAGGCAGTTAATAATATTAATCCTGCTTAACAGATAAGGAAACTGAGGCAAAGAGAAGTTATTTGTCCAAAAAACATACAGATCATAAAGGATGTAGACATGATTTGCCAAGGCATTCTGAGAACACTCCAAGTGATCTATTTCATAAGCTCGTTGGGAAATTAGTGGTATAATTTGCATCTGTTACATATTTTCCCCAATTTAATAGGTAAAAAGGAGAGAGTTGAACAAGATTTCGTTTTACATTTCCATAATTACCAGCAAGTACCAAATGCTTTTATGAAATACAGCAGGTTCTCGAATCACACTATTTCATTTGTAAGGCTGATGAGATGACTTAGAAACTTAACTCTGTTTATATAAATTAGCCTATGATAAAATTGGTTTCATTCTACGTCGTTTCTCATAAAGTCATAGAACTTATCGATGACATTAAGTGAGGATTTACTGTGACAGTTTTCTCTATATTTTTGCATAAATGCTCTGGTCTTATCTTGATTCTTTATCTAGTGGGGATTTGCTGTCTACTACTTTTCTAAGAGAACAGAAGGTTTCATGCTCTAGAGCTGTCTTGTCTAATATGATATCCACTAGCCACATGTGGTCATTTAAATTTAAGTAAAATTTAGAGTGCAGTTCCTCAGCTGCAATAGCTACATTTCAAGTACCCAAGAGTCACATATGGCTGGTAACCACCACGTCGAACAGCGTGGAGGTAGGACACCTCCATCATCACATAACGTTCTACCTGACAGCGCTGCTCTCTGACAAATCAAATCTGGCCCTCTGAAAACTTGAGACTGAGCCAGGGTGACAAGAAACCTGAGTTCTGGTTCCAGCTCTGTCACTGATCGGCTGGGTGGCCTTGGATAAACTATGTACCTCTGGACCTCGTTCCTTTTTTATAAAATGTGGGCAGAGGTTAGACAAGGTAATGTGTGAATCTCTTTCATCCTCCGACCTTCTGGGATCAATTCTGTGAGCTCTGAATTTAATTTCTAGTCACCTCCACCCCAGTCTCTCAGAGAATGCAAGCTTCTCAGCTGGGCCCATCTTTCCCCCCCTCGTGAGAGGAGCTTCTATCAGCTCATTTACCCTCCAGCAGTGACTTAAGGGACGACATCCAATTGGACCTGGCTGAGTGTGGGCAAATCACAATATTCTCTAACAAGAACCTGGTTTGGGGACTTAAGGTCAGTAAGTGAGTCTCTGCATGTGGCTGAGACCGTAATTGGGAGAAGCAGGAGTTGGTGACCATGGTGGTGGACAAAGCCAGTCCAGGGGGGAGGAGAGAGAAAAAAACAGAGAGGGATGCAGCAGACCTACAGGGAGAAGCAGAGAGAAGACTCCCCATTTCAGACTCTCGGAATCTGCGAGACAGTCCTGAGTCTTTGTAGTGAATTCTTCCCACTTCTTTTCTTTTCAGCTCCAGTTAATTTGTGTTCCACATCACCAGTTTCTTAACCCTTATAGGGCGAAGTGCAGAGATTTGGCTTATTATTTTTCTGAAAAATCACTTTTCAATTGAAAAAAAAAAAGAGAAGCTAAACAAGGACACACACATGCACACACAAGACAACAAGAACAAACTGAAAGGAATCAGCCATCGGTTACTAATTTGACGGATGTCTCTTGAACACCTACACGGTGCCTTATACACATTACCTCGCTGAATTTTCACAAAAGCCCTTGAGGGGCGGGTAATGTTTTCCCCATTTCAGAGACAAGGGAACTGAGGCACAGAGAGGTTGAGGGACCTGCGCAAGGACACACAGCTTGTGAGCAGCAGAGACCATGTGACTCAGGGCTTGGTGAGGTGATAGACTATTACCTGTGTCAGCACAACCCAAGAACGAGGAGGTTTCCTGGGTGGGGACGCACGTGGCTCAGAGAGTGTAGCAAGCTGGAAAGGGTACACCCTGTCACAGGGCGTGATTCAGTTATTCTGGCTACGGAAGAATGGGGTAACCTTTCTACAGTCTGAAGCAGGACAGGGTGGCATTCGCAAGGTTGGGGGCAGCTGCCATTTATCAGAGGAGAAAGAGTTGCACAGTTTCCCAACTGGTACCGCTATAGTGCTCATTTTTCATACCAGTTTTAAAAACTAAAAAGGGTATTTTAGGGGTTGCCACTGCTTCTTCCTAAAGTTGGAGCTGGGAGCTGGTTCTAGCCCTTCCAGTCGAGCACAGGTCCTCACGGCCGTGCTCTACAAGGTGGGCGCCCACCTGTGTGAGTCCCACAGGGCATGGAGGAGACAGATGAGGCAGCTGAGGCCCAGTACAGTGGCGTGAGCGCCTGGAGGCTGAGCAAGGAGGAAACCAACAGCCCTGTGTCCAGGACTTGCTTCTATCTGAAGGTGCCTGTGAGGTAGCCGTGGGGGATCTGGACAATGAGGTTGCCACAGAAAGTGCTAAGCGGGAGGCTACATGTGTCTGAGCTCCAGTGGTAACAGGCACCTGGAATGTGGGAGGGTTGGAGAGCCCTTGGCGACATCCTGCCACTAACCCAGCCCCTCACCAACCCCAGCTTGCTCAGCCACAGTCAGATAACTCACGCCTCAAGGCTGTCACCAAGACTCTCAGACACTCTCCTGCCCCGCCGCACATACACATTCATACACACAATGAGAGACACATGACCTTCAGGCACCAGGACCCTCTTGCTCCCCTTTCCCCGCCTGATGTCTGCCCCGATATCCTGTTACTCCTTTCTCTCTACTTTCCATCAATCCCTTTCCCCCGGGAGTCACCCTTCCTGGGTTCAGGTTCCAGCTTCCTCTTTATTTGACCTGGGGCACATTACTCAAACTCTCCACTGTAAACGAATATAATAATCCTTCCCATTTCTGGGGGTCATCAAGAGGGTTAAGGGTGCCATCCGCATAGCATCTACCTACCTCAATAGCAGGAGCTCGGCTTAGGAGCCTTGCTGTAGTTACCATTCACATTCACCTTGGCCTTGCTCTAGGTCCCTGCCTCTCCCTCTCCCAGATCACTGTCCCCCTTCTACCTGGGCCTCCTTTTTTTTTCTCAAAACTTCCCTCCTTCCTGAACCTGAGACCCAAAATACTTGAGGCGCTGGAGAAGAAAGAGCAGCCCAAAGAGAATGCTGCCTGGCTGAGGTTTCCTAGTGGGGAGGGGCTTCTGCCCAGCCTGAGAACCCAGCATGACCCTGTGCAGATCCTGGAGGAGCCTCTGCAAGTCAAGGTCCCACACAGAGACGCACCTGGGTAGATTAGGCCACTACCTGAAACTACTTCCCCATCTGTGAACCAGAAGAGAGGGCATTGCCTTAGATGTCCCTAAGACACCCTTGAGGGATACTCTGGGGGCTGAGTCCACTCTGGGGACAGGCAGGATATGGCAAACATCTTACCGACACGGGATTTGAATCCTGAGTCCTCCCCTACTTCTCTGAGTCATCTTGGAAAGTCTCTCCTCCTCTCTGAGCCTTGTCTCCTCACTGGTAAATTGGGGTCAGACAACAGTTCCTGACTACAAGCTTCCAGGGCTCTTGGGAAGAAATAATGTTGAGGAAAGGGGCAGAAAAAGAGAATTGTGCCAAGCTCAGAAACCAGCGCCTTTCCATCACCGGCTGGGCTCCACGTGTTGACCAGCAGATGGCGCCATCGCAGCGCCAGTGTCTCAACCCACGATCTCCCTACAGTGGGGCTCCAGGTCCCACTCAACCCAACAACTGCCTGCCTGTGCATGGATAGGGCCATCTGTTGTATGTGGCAAAACTCGTTCTAGAGTGTTAAGTAAGAGCCCAAACTTTGCAGCCAACAGACCCGACTGGACTGATTCTACCTCTTTAATAAAGGCAGTGTGACTTTGGGTAACTTGCTTAACATCTCTGAACTCCACTTACTGAAGTTCCGTTGTTATTTGCAAAATGAGGATGGCATCTCCCCTTCTGAGACTGCGACAGGACTGATTTGATGGAGGATGCAGGTGCACCTGCAGGGGGTCCGTGCTCAGTAATGCGGCTAGCATACCTGGCCTGAGAGCGAGGCACCATCTCCTTCCAATCTCTCCCAAGATGCCCAAATCAAGCCAAACTGTGTTACCCACATCCACTCCTGTCACCAGGGTTTACTCCTGCCCTCTGTCCTCTGTCTGAAATATTCTCCCCATCTCTGTTTTATGACTTCCCAGAAAATTCGAGACTTGTCGGATTTTTTTCCTAATCGTATTTTTAAACCTTGTTGAGATATAATTTATATCTCATAATGCTTTGCTCATTTTGAGTGTATTATTCAGTAAGTCTACCAAGTTGTGTTCAAGACTTGATTTTCAAAATCCTGTATCTTAAATCTGACCTCTCTCCAGAGTCCAGACTCTTCATCAATGCCCCTTGGACGTTGCCACTTGGTTATCCCCAAGCCCCTCTAATTCAATACATCCCC
>NW_011888817.1:3200582-3208732 GCF_000151845.1 Pteropus vampyrus | reverse complement strand
TATGTGTCCCCTCTGCTCCCTTGTCAGGTCCTCAGGGGAAGGGCCATAATCCATGTCTGTATTTCCAGACAGACGCCCTACCCCACCCTGGCCTGGAGCACAGTAGGGGATCAACAGATGTCACATGGATGAATGATTACATCTTTTTCCGGTTCTCCTAAGGTTGATATTTTAACCATGCTTAAAGAAACAATGATGTGTTGTGATAAAATATTAATAATATCTACGATAGGCATTGGAACTGGTGGTCACTACCCAATTATTCTCCCAGAAGAGCACGTTCTTTGACCATGAACATCTCTGCAGGCCCTTGCAATTCACGTTCCCAGCCCTGATCAGGTCTGTGGAATTGGGAGGGCAATGTCACTATTTCCCTGTTTTTACGAAAGAGAAAATGGAGGTATAGGAAGATTAAATGGCATGACCAGAGGAGGCTGAGCCAGAGCTCAAACCCAAGCCTTTGGGTCCCCTCTGTGTGACTTTTTCCTCCATACCTCCCAAGTCTGGACGTTGAGCTCCACATGAGCAAACACTACACATTGTCACCCCACTGTACCCAGGGGCTAGTGCAGTGCCTGGTCAGGAGGGGACAGCTCGCAAGAGCTGTTGAATGAATGCATGAGTGAATGAATGCCTCTTAGCTGCAGGGGCCAGACCCCAGGTCATCCACCCGCTTCCAGAAACCACCCAGCAGAGGAGGAGGAAAAAGGGACCTGGGACAAGAGGAAGAAGAGTCACATCCAACAGCGCCTCCTGAGTACAGCACTTGACAGTTTGCAAAGCCTTCACACTCACTGCCTCTTCCTGAGGTCTCAAAGGAGCTCTGCAAGTAACAGAACAAATGAACAGACAAGAAAAAAAGGGGGAAAGCTCTTTTTTTCCTCTTTGCAAAGCTGATGTGTATTCTTCGTTAACAGTTTGGTACTGTGCTGCCCAATAACGTAGCCCCTTACTACACATGGCCATTTAAATTCAAATGAATTAAAATGAAATGCAATAAAAAATTCATCTCCTCAGTCTCACCAGCCACCACTGAAGTGCTCAGTAGTCACATGTGGCTAGTGGCTCTCACATTGGACCATGCAGACACAGAACATTTCCATCACTGCAGAAAATTCTGTTGGACAAAACTGACTTATGACATACAAGTGACAAGCAAAAGGAAAGGGGAAAAATGCCTGTAATTCCATTTCCCAAAGAAAATGAAAGCTAACATTTTGGCGTGGATGTTTCCAGTTTTTCCTATGGGCGGGTATGATACACTGTTGTGTTTTTTTTCCAAAAAATAGGTTAATACTGTACAAACTGTTTTATAGCCTGTTTTTTCACTTATTAAAGAACTTTTCTTTTCTAAAACACCTTTTACATATCTTTTCTAAAACACCTTTTTTAACAGTAGCACAGAATTTGTATGACTAATTAATTTACCCAATTCTCTATTCACATGTATTTTTTTTTTTACATATAACTATCAGGGCAACTATTCTTTCTTAAAATTTATTTAAACATTTTGTGTGACAAGAGCTATATTTTATTTTGAAATCATTTTATAATTTTTGCAAAAGTGGTAAATGCTCATTAGAGAGAATTAAATGAAATACATAAAGTATAAAGAAGAAAAAAAGTCCCCAAACCCCTCTACCTTAAAATAACCACATTTTCTTTCAATTTTTTATTGTAAGATTTTTTCCCAAACATACAGAAAGTTTAAAAGAGCAGCACAATAAATATCCAAACACCCACCGCCTTGATTCAATAATAGAAACCACCACATTTTAAACATGTTATGACCCTCTTTCTAAACATCCTCCTGGATCTATACTTACAGATATGTAAGGATAAAAATGACATCATATGTTACATGTTGTTCTGCAATCTTTTTTTATATTTTCATTTTTAATAACATATTGCAAATATCTTCTCAAGTGTCACCAAATAGTCTTCTTCCACAGTGACCGTCATGTTTAATAGCCCCTTAGTATCCATCGTATAGATCCATCACAGTTTTCACTGCCCCCTGTGGTTGGAAATTGGTGTTTCCAAGTTTTCACGACAATGAAAATAGAAGCTCAGTGAACATCCTTGTGTCTTTTTGCCTTTAGGGGACACTCTCTTGAGGGTAAGTCCTAGACTGGAGATTCAGGAGCAGAAGGACATGCCTTCCACAAAGGTTGTGCCGATTTACACTTCCTCTGACGATGCATAAGACTCTCCAGTTACCCACATCCTCATCGGTGCTTTCACTCTTAAGGCGATCATGTATTTACCTTGTATATTTTTACAACACCAAGAGTAAACTGTAATGTAAACTATGGGCTTCGGGTGATAATGATGAGTAAAATGTAGGTTCATCAGTTGTAACAATTGTACCATTGTGGTGTGATCATTGATAATGGTAGAGACCGGGGGGCGGGGGGCGGGGGCGCGTCAAGGATGTATGGGAACTCTCTGTACTTTCTGCTTCATTTTGCTTTGAAAACGGCTCTAGAAATAAAGTCTATTTTTTAAATGGAAAAATATATATATGTTCATCTTTGCCTCTCTGTCCAGAGATGATCTTATTTTGATTGCTCCTTTTTGAATTTCAGACCTTGCATAATAGTTGGCACGTGAGAGATGCTCAATAAAGGAATACTGAATTTGTAGTTGATCCATCCCAGATTGAGCCTAGGGAGGGGCATGACACAAAGAATACAGTGGAAATTCACCTTACTTGGCAAGATGTGTGTGTGTGTGTGTGTGTGTGCGTGTGTGTGTGTGTTAGGTTTTAAAGTTAGCACATAAATAAAATACTCCATAAAATGTTTGTTGAGTGAGTAGATGCTTGAAAATCCTGTAGGAAGATGCCACAGTGGAAAACAACAAATAGCTTCCTGGTTACTCAAACACTTTCATTCATTTAACATGTATTTATTCAGCATCTACTATGAGCCAGGCACTGTTCTAGATAATACAGTAGAGGATGTAACAAAGCCTCTGCCTTTGTGGAGCTAACATTCTATGGGGTACGGGGGAGACATACGATAAAAAATCAACAACGAAATGTGCATGTGCATTCGATGGTGATGAGTACTACAAAGAAAAGTAAAGCAGTAGAGGGGGCCAGAAAGTGGTAGAAGGGAAGGAAGATGGGGTGCTATTTGACATGGGGTGGCGGGGGAAAGCGTCTTTAATGATGAACAGAAGTGAGCCCTGCGGATGGATACAGGGGCCAGATGGTCCACTCTTGGCGGTGGTAACAGCAAGTGCAAAGGTCCTGAGGTGCGACTGTGCTTGGCTGCTCAAAAAAATAGCAGGAATGCCACAGTAGCCGAAGTGAGGAACGGGAAAGCAGAAGGAGATAAGGTAAGGAGGATGGACACAGCTCATGTAAGGCCTTCTAGGAATGGAAAGGCATTAAGATTTTCTTCGAGGGAGAGGGGAGTCTCCAGAGGGATTGAAAAGAAGAATGAATAGATTTGGCTTTATTTGATTTTAAAAGATGGTGCTGGCTAGGATATGGAGTGTCGAACATGAGGGGAGGGATACGGGTAGAAGCAGAGAGCTCCATTGGGAGGCTGTTACACAAATCTAGCTAAGAAACGATGGTCCCTCTGACACAGGTAGTAGCCATGGAGGTGGGGAGGGTCAGATTCTGGATATCTTCTGAAAGTAGTTTTTTGCTGGGCCAGATATGGGTAGGAGAGAGGAGTCAAGGATGAACCGACTTGTAGCCCGAGCAACAGAAAAGATGGAGTTGTCATTTGCTGAGATGGGAAGACCAGAGGGTCAGGGAGGGTCAGGTTTGGGGGTAAAAATTAATAATTCAGTTGTGGCAATATTATGTTTGGACATCTAGAGAAGCGAATCTAGTCATCAGTTTATTAGATGTATGTAAAGCCTTGGGATGGATGGGAGCATCCGAGGAGTGAGCTAGGCAAGTGGAGAGGTCCAAGGGCCAACTTGCAGGGAGCTCCAGCACGAGGACATCAGGAAGGTGAGGGAGAAGGAAACTGAACAGGGGTCCTGTGAGGCGGGAGGGGAACCAAGAGAGTGGGATTCAGAAAGATACGGGAAGAATGTGTACATGGAGGAGGGCTCAATCCCCTGATCAGAAGCTGATGATGAGGACTGAGAAATGACTGGAGTTAGGCAGCATGAGGTCATTGATGACAAGAACAGTTTCAGTGAAGCATCGAGGGTGAGAGCCCAACTAGAGTGAGTTGAAGAGAGAAAGGGAAAGGGAAAAGAACAATTAAGATTGTCAATCCGGAAACTTCTTGGAGAAATTTTGCTAGAAAGGGAAGTAAAGAAAAGTGCCTGTGGCCATGTGCATCCTTGCAGGGGTGCGTTTGTTTAAGATGAGAATTGCTGCCTGATTGTGTTGATGGGAATGAACTAGTAGAATGGGTGGAAACCCAATGCTGCGGGAGAGACAGGAAGGATTGCTGGATGATGTCCTGGACTAGACAAGAGGGATCTTAGTGCAGCGCCAAGTGGAGGGTGTGGTCTTAGAAGTAAACACAAGGCATCTGTGTAACAGGGGAGAGGCAGAGCAATGGGCACAGATGCCATCAGGTGAGCCGAGGGCGAGGTGGGAGTTCTGGGGAAGTTTCCTTCGATTGCTTCTGTTTTCCCATTGAAACAGGAAGCAGGGTCATCCATCAGCTGACAGGGAATATGGCAGGTTCTTTCTCTGGTGTTGTTACAGATAGCTGTGGCTTCCGCTGACCATTAGATGAAGTGGTTGGCTTTTATGTAGGGCCACACAATATAAAAAGCCTTCGAATGCCTGAATCACATTCCACATGGTGAGAGCCCATACTCTGCTGGGTGTGGGGGAAATGGGACCAACTGGGGGACTGTGGCAGGGCACATTAGGTCAGGTCCCTCATCAGGATGTGAGCGCTCACGGGATGGAATGGGAATGTAACTGCATAGCAGTGATTCATGCATGTCACTCTCTTTCTTCTCTCCTACATGTGTGTGTCAACGTGTGTAAGTTAAATGCACCATGATGAGGACCCCACTGCAAATGTCACAGCTGGAACCTCAGGCCTCCTGACTCCAGGCCAGTATCCTCTCTACCACGCGACTCCCTCTCTCACCGCATGTCAGCAGGAAACAACAAAACTGCAGGAAAGAGATTGACCTGCATAGGCCGAAAGGAGGCAGAGAGGGTCTAACTCAGAGAATTCTAGGACATCAGAGCTGCGCAAGTCCCCACAGATCATCTGGTCCAACAATCCAACAACCTTATTTCACAGGTTTATTTTACAACATCCTTATTTTATTTTATTTCTCAGCTCAGGCTGGAGAGATCCAGTGACTTGCCCAAGATCCTCATCATCCCCGCCATCCTTATCATTGTCATTACCGTCATTGTCATCTTCATGGCAGCTAGCCTGTGTGGTTACTCCCTGCTGCCAAGCTGCATCTGAGATAGCCACTCTCATTATTTTCATTTTACAGGTGGGGAACATCACAGAGCAGATAAAGTACCACTTGGGAGACCTTCCTCTCACCCTCTCTGTAAAAATCTTGAGTGGAGATCTCACACTGGGCCGATAACCCTCAGATATGAGGCAGAAGGGGGCTCCCCTTGAAACCTGAAAGCAGTAAATTTAAGATCAATAAAAGGAAGTTTTGCTTTGCACAGAAGGGGTACTGGCTAAAAATACTAGTGGCTACAAGAAATATTTAGATGAATTCATAGATAGTTGATCTTCACGCGGCAGTTAGAGCGATCTTTTAAAAACACAGATCACAACACTCTACTGTCCAAAACTTTCCACTGCACTTGGAATAAAATCCAGACTCTTCACTCTGATGGCTTCCCCGCCCTCCTCTCCTGCCCCTCACCTCCTTGCTCACTTGGCTCCAGCCGTGCTGCTCTCCTTGCTGTCTCCTGGATATGCCACACTCTTCCTACCTCGGGGCTTTTGCATGTACCCCTGGGCTACTCTCTCTGCTCTTTGCACTGGTGGCTCTTTCTCATCCATCAGCCTAAATGTCATCTCCTTCAGGGGGCTTTCCCTGCATGGCCACCCAATTAAGTTAGTGCCCGGTCACTCTGTCTTGTTGCCTTGTGGTTTTCTTCCTTGCCCTACCACAAGCCACATTATTTTATGTATTTATTTACTTGTTTTGTGTCCATCTCCTTCCACTGGACAGTGAGCTCCACAAGGGCAGAGTCCTTGTCTGTCTTTTCATCCCCATGTCCCCAGACCCAGTACTATGCTGGCATAGTGCCTGGCATGTGCTAGTTATTTATTCAGCACCAACTATGCTGGATACAGTCCTAAACCCTTCTATATGAACTAACACATTCAGTCTCCACATATCAACTCTGTAACAGAGGTGATGTTCATATCATCCTTCTTTTATAGATAAGGAAACCAAGGTACAGATTTACTAGAAATTTACCCATGGTCGTAGCTAGTGAGTGACAGAGAAGAGATTAAAATTCAGGCAAAGGGGCTCCAGAGTCTACATTCTTAACTATAACTGTCTTTCCCTCTCCAGTATTTATTGAGAAGGTCATCAGTTGACATTTGAGAAACATGAATGAATGAATGAATGAATGAGAGGCAAAGGGATGAGTACAAAGGGCCCTAGAATCAGACAGATGTGGGTTTGGCACCCAGCTCTGTCTCCTGTAAACTTGGACCTCAGATTCTCACTCTATTAAGAAACAGAAACAAAAAACTTTGCCGAGGATGCCTCAAAGCAATAAGAACTAAACAACCTAATAAAAAAGTGGGCAAAAGGCTTGAACAGGAAATTCACTGAAAAAGAAACCAGAATGCAAAATAAACAAATGAAAAGATGCTTCATCTCATGAGGGAAATGCAAATAATGAAGACTGACATATTAGGGACAATGAAGAAGTCTGCTCACACTAAGTATTGGCAACTGGACTCTCCTTCACTGTGGCAGAGGAAGCGGAGAGTGTTCATCAGTACAAGAGCTTTGGAGAACAATCTGGCAGCACTTGTAAAGCTGCACATGTGTGTGCTTGATGAGCCACAATTTCAATCTTAGGTCTGTATCTCAGAGAAACTCCTGCATGTGTGCACCAAGAGACATGTGTCAGGATGATCATGGCAGCCCTATTAGTTATAGCAAAACACTAGAAACAACTTACATGCCCCTTGACTGGAGAACAGATGAAATAACTGAAGTCTATTTAGACAATGGAGTACTGGACAGATGGAAAAAATGAATGAATGAATGACAGCTAACATGTCTGTATTTTAGAAACATAGTGATGCAGAAAATCAAGCCAAAGAAGACTGTATATGCATCATACTATTTATATAAAGGTCAAAAAAGCAAATAAAACGATGCATAGTATAGGATTCATCCCCATACGGTGACACTACTTTTTTTTCAAAGCAATGATTGGTGACCACAAAATTCAAGACTATGTTGACCTCTGGAGTGAGGCAAGGAACAGAATTGCGGAGGCACACAGGGGGCTTCAACAGCGCTGGTGACGTTCAAGTTCCTAAGTTGAGAAAATGGGTTCGCATTCATCATAATTTTGTATTAATCAAATATTACATAATAAAAAAAATTTTAAACTTCCGTAGTTCCCAGGGTTGTTATAAGATTCAAATGAGAGTGTGGATAGAGTTGCTTGCTTATTCAACAAGCATCTACCACATGCAAGGCATCTTCTTAGTCACCAGGGAAGATAGAAAAGAAAGAGAACATGATCCAACTGGGAGAAGGAGGCTCAAGATCAGAGCAGTGAAGAACATCAGCTTTGGAGCTAGAGAGACCTCGGTACGAATCCCAGCTCTGCTACTTACCAGCTGTGTGACCTTGGGCGAGTTACCCAGTGTCCCTCTTCCTCAGTTTTCTCATTTGTAAGTCAAGAATAACAATCATGAGAAAGCTATGAGGCTGAGCTAAAGCTGTAAAGATAATTGGCTTGCCATGGTACTGAGCATTCAGGACGAGCTCAGCAAATGTCACTGTTCGTGCAAAGTGCTGAGGAGGTGGGTTCTCTGTGCCCAGATGAGAGCTGAATGGGAGGAGGAGGAGTTTGGACTGGATGCTGAAGGCTCCGGGGATCACTTGAAGGCTTGTTTGAAACAGGCAGAGATGGGATTTGTGTCTTAGAAAGATCC
Source organism: Pteropus vampyrus (assembly GCF_000151845.1). Taxonomy (NCBI): domain Eukaryota; kingdom Metazoa; phylum Chordata; class Mammalia; order Chiroptera; family Pteropodidae; genus Pteropus; species Pteropus vampyrus. The sequence continues at coordinate 3,200,615 of NW_011888817.1, read as the reverse complement.
CCTCGGCTAAAGTGAGGGAGGGGTAAACCCAGA
>NW_011888817.1:3192862-3199612 GCF_000151845.1 Pteropus vampyrus | reverse complement strand
GCAGGTGATGGAGGGCCACCCTTGAGACGGCATTAACCCAATCCCGTGCTGCACACTTGGAATTTGAGGCGGTGGAGTGGTCCTGGACCCTGAAGCTACTGGTTTCTGGCGATCAGTTAGGGCTCTGGCTGCAGCTGGGAGCGGGCTGGGGCTGGGGGAGGCAGAGGGTGGTAATAAAGAAACAACAGGAAGCTCAGCTTTTATTAGCCCTGGGTACTCGCAGCTGCAGGTGAGTAATCTGATTTCTGCGGCGTCCTGTTTTCTCCGCTGCCTGGCGGTTCCTCGACACCCACTCACCTGCCACCAGCCACGGGAGAAAGGGCAGGTGGGAGGGAGGATGGGCGTGGGGCTCCGCCTGTCTGGGTCCCTCGCCCACGCCCACGCGGCACACCCGCCACACACCCGCCGCGCCAGAGCCACCGGCCGTGCACCTGCGGCGCTCACTGCCGGGAGGGGCGGGTGGAGATGACAGGGCACCCACTCGAGGCCCTGCCCACCCCTCGCGGGAGCCGAGCCCCCTGGCGAAGGACGTGTTCGGCCGGATCAGAAAGCCCGGTGCCATCTCTCCGCTCCGCGGTTGACTTCCGAGCCTCAGTGGCCGCCTCTGTAAAATAGGGGAATATCCACCTCCCAGAGTCAGGCTGGCGATGGGGAAGAGATGGGAACGTTATAAACTCTAAAGTGCTGTATCAATACCGAGGCATCAGGAAGAACCCGTCTACAAGAGGCAAGTCTCTTAACTGCTCTGTGCCTAAGGTTCCCCATTCGTAGAATGGGAATGATGAACCCTTCCTCAAAAGCAGATGATGCCCACAAGGTGCCTAGAACACTGTACACAGTAAGGGCAGTAGCTGTCCTTGTGGTGACCGTTATGGTTACTCGTAGCCCAATCTGGAATTCGTCACTCTCTCTTCTTACCCAGGTCCTCTGGTTTCCCTTGGTTCTCAGCTCCCATCTGGGAAATGGGGAGGTTGGGCAAGGCTTGGATCGGAAAACTCTGAGGGTCTGAGAGAGTTAAGGGCTTGCCCTAAACTGGGGATTGGTTCTGTTCCTAGCTCTCTGAACCAAGTTTTCCATCTGTAAAATAGGTTTTGGGTTTGTTTGTTTGTTTGTTGTTTTTTCGATAACACGTTCCCTGACAATCCACCGAGATGTAAAGACCCCACGAGAAAATAAACCTGGAAACATTTTGTAAACTGTAAAGTGCTGTCCACATGCAAAGGACTGTGATTATGATTTCTTCCAGGTGCCTCTTTGTCTTAAGACATCAAAGATTAGTCGAGAACCTAACTAGATTTAGCCAGTGAGTTTCAGAGCATCCCCGTGAAAAGGGCTATTTAGTGTCTGCCTTCTCCGAGAGCCGACGACATCATGCCTCGCTGGCACGGGGTGGAGAGAGATTGAACCTCAGGGTCTTCATGGTCCGGTTAGCCCCGAGAGGCAGAGGTGTCCTGGGAGCACAGACAACGGAGGAAGCGGACTCCCTAGGGGTCGGGCAGGGGTTACAGGGAGGAGGACTTCCCAGAGGAGTCAACCTGCAGAAGACTTTTGAGGTTGTACTTCACATGAGGAGAAGAGGCGACACATTCCGGGCAGGGACAAATTCCAGCAGAAAAATCCAGGGTTGAGAAAATGCGTAGTGTGTTCAGGGAAAGGGCGTGACAGGTGGCTGAAACTCAGGGCGGGAAGAAGAATTAGGGTTCACGATGACGACAGGTTGGGCAGGGGTTCTGGTGCTGATGGGGAACCATGCAACATTTGAAGCAGGGGAGCGACATGGTCAGCTTTGGGTTCTAGAAAGATCAGTGTGGTGACAGGTACAGAGGATGGATGAAGGCAAGGAAGAAGAAAGGGGACGGACTGAAGTTGTCATCATGAGTTGAAGGTGGCCTGAACCAAGGCAATGGCAAGGGGCAAGAAACGGGACAGATGAGAGAGAACTTTCTAAAACAGCACAGCAGTGCTTACAGTAGAACAGTTTGAGGGAGAGAGTGTAAAGATGACTGAATTTTCTGTCGCCGGAGCCTGAAGTAGGCGGTGACAGCATTGACGGGGTTGGGGAACCCAGGAAGGGAGCAGGGTGAGGTCGTCTTTGAGATTCCTGTCAGACGTTCATTCCTCAGGAGCTGTCTGATCTAGGCACCCAGATGTGGGAGTAGATGAGACTCAATATCATCCAAGTAGAAGCTAGAGAGAGAGAGAGAATATTGTATTAGTCAGGAATTTTTGGTTGTGACAGAAACTCAATTCAAACTAGGTTAAGGACAAAAATTAAAAAGAAAAAAGAGAAATTAAGAATTGAATGGTTCCTTTATCTTGGCGTTTCAAGGGTGTGTGAGTTTCAGGATGGATCCAGGGTTCCCATTTAATGTCTTTGGGTGATCTCCCCACCACCCCCATCAGTCAGCTCTTTTTGCTTCTGACTTTCTTTAAGAGTGAGCCTCCTTCTGTCCCATGGCAACAGGCCCTCTCCAGCCCCAGGGAAGAAGCTCACGCATTTACATTCTATCAGCTAACACTTCAGAGAGAGAAAACCAACGGTCCCCAGTGGCTCCATCACAATCCCAGGGAGGGCCCTGATTGACTGAGCCTGCATGACATGCCCAGGCCCAACCCACTCATTGTATCAAGGAGAAGGGGGCCCTGTATTGGCCCACTTGCCCTTCCCAGTGGGCGGGGCCCTCTGATGCACACCCCACCATCCCACATGGACAAGAAATGGGAGGGGATGGGAAAACACGCCAGACAGACAAAAATACATCCCTGTCTCCGTTCACTATAAGGTTTGAGGGTAGAACCCTGGGAACACCAACATTTAAGGATTGCACAGAACTTGAGAAGGAGAATGAGGGGTATGAGGGAAGTCTGGGAGAAGCAAGGTCTTCGAGAGAAGAGAGCAGTTCTACAAGGAGAGAATGGTCAAAGGCCAATTCTAGAAGGAGCGACAGGCTCCCATTGTTCTGGGTTCCCATCACTCACCCTCACCTGGACCGGAGAGGCTGTGAGCCCTGGCTGGGCCACTACAGATTCTGCCATCACCCCCAGTAGAGCCTGTTTCCTTCTCTGTGAAATACGGATATTAACAGAACGCCCACCCCATAGGATGACGGAGAGATGTAAGATGGAACTGAGAAATGCTTACTTACCCCAATGCCTGGCACGTAGTAAATGCTCAGTAGTAGTGCTGGCAGAAGAAATAACAGTGGTAGTAGTAATAGCACACAGAATCCCGCTGCTCTGCCCTGATAGGGCAGAAAATAGAGCTAATAAATTCAGCACCAGTGAGGCATCATTCATTCATTCATTCATTCATTCATAGACTGCTGTACATCAGTCCCTAAGCCAGACACAGCAGATGCCAAGGAGACTAGAACACAGGAGTTGTGTAGGATACAGACACCGTGGTGGATAGTTATGATACAAGACCAAAAGTGCCATAGAGACCAGGCTGTGGGAGCCCACAGAAACTCGGTCCATATGGAGGCACCAGGGTAGCCCCCTAAGAAGGCAATATTTGAAGTGGGTCTGAAGGACAATGATGAAGGCCAAAAAAAGCTGACAGTTGTGAACACTCTCAATGGGGCAGATACTGGGTGTGCTGAGCATTTCTGCATGTGAGGTAGGGCCTGTTGTCCCCATTACAAGGATGAGGGAATGAGGGCCCAGAGAGGGTTGGCAGCTTACTCAGAGTTCTCATGCTTTTAAGTGGGGGCACCAGGCTGGCTCAGGGGCCTGACCCCACTGGATAAATTTACCAGGTGAAGAAGAGAGGAGAGAGGAAGTGGGGCAGACAGAAAAGGACAATGTGACCGCCCTCTGGGATGCCGAGAAGGAGCCAGGATTCCCACACCAGCAAAGCCCACACTTGTGGGAGGATGAGGCAGGGACAGTAGGACAAGGAAAAGAGGAGAGCCATGACCTCCAGCAAGTCCTATGCCTCCTAGAACCTCAGTCTCCTTATCTGTTCAGTGGAGAGAAGGAAGTCTATTATCTCCATCCCCATTTTACAGATGAGGAAGCAGAGATTAGATCAAGGCCCTCTGGCTGCAGAGCCCACGTGCTGAGCCACAACACCGTGGCTCTGTCAGAGCAGATGAGATGTGAGAGTTTGCTGCAAACCCTCCTCTCTGTCTCAAGGGTGGTAGCCACGAAGGGCACCCCAAGAGAAGGGGGAAGCCTCCACAAGAGCAGCCTTCAGAGGGTCCCAGAAAACACTCCTGTGCTCTTAGGCAAAAATTTAATCTCTTAAAAACCTTGGAGACAATTTTGTTCACGCATTGTAGGAATGACGCATGCAACTTGGAAGGAGAGAAACTGAACCCAGGAAAGATGGAGCGATTTGTTCAAGGTCACACAACGAGCTGGTGGTAGAGCTCCACCCAGAATGCAGGTCTCCCAACACCTGGTCCTATGTTCTTCTTCCATTCTAAAATCCACTCCTCACAAATGACCTTTCACAGTGCCTCCATGATAGCAACCTGATGGATCTGGAACAGTTATTATGAACCAGGCCATTCACCTTTCTTTATCTCTGGTCCTCCAAACCACCCTATGAAGTGTTATCTGGGGCAGCTATAAGGTCTAGTAACAGAGGCACATACACATACATAATAAATGGTTTATTGATAGCACATTACAAAACATACAGTAATAATAATCAGTGCATCCAGACTTTATGGCCACCCTATAAATTATACAATCCTATTTTATAGATGAGAAAACTGAGGTTCAGAGTTGTGATAAATTTGCCTCAGGGACTCACAGCTAGGAAGCAACAGAGTGAGGCTTAGCATCCAGGCACCTATGATTCTAAAGCCGGGGTATCTTGTCCCCAGCCCACACTACTGTCAGGTAAGAGATGGAAGGACCTACAACGGGAGGTGAAGGGTGATGGCAGGAGGTGCTGATGAGGGAGATATCAGCTAGTATAGTGGCTAAACATTCAGCCCCTGAAGTCAGGCTGCCTGGCTTCGAATCCTGCTCTGCCACTTCTTAGCTCTGTGCCCTCAGGCAAGTCACTGGTCCTCTCTGAGCTTCAATTTCCTCATCTTTAAAATGGGGATGGTCATAATGGGTTATTGAGTTATTAAAAGAGTGTGGCACGTGGCCAGCACAATGGAAGTGTGGCCTCTTACTCACTGGCACCTTGTATGGCACTTTGCAGTGACTACCTTATTGCCTATCAGTTCTGCTTTTATAATACTGCGGGTTCTGGAGCCGGCTACCTGGGCTCTGCTCCTTGTTAGGAAAGTGGTCTAGAGCAGCAGTCCCCAACCTTTTTGGCACCAGGGACCACTGCTCCTATGAGAATGTAATGCCTGATGATCTGAGGTAGAGGTGAGGCGTTGACTAGCACTGGGGAGCAGCTACAAATACAGATGAAGCTTCGCTCACCACTTAACCTCCTGCTGTGCAGCCTGGTTCCTAACAGGCCACAGACTGGTACCAGTCCATGGCCTGGGGGTTGGGGACCCCTGGTTTAGAGTTTAGAGAGAGATTGAAGGTGAGGCTCATGAAGTTTAAGCCTTGGGTCCCTCATCACATGGCCTTGTACCTCATTTTATATTTTTCTTAAAGGGGTCTCCCAATATTGTATAAGCTCTACTGACATAGTGCAAAAGCTGGATCCACCCCTGTAAGCAGTGCACTTGGGCTCTCCATGTGCCTCAGTTTCCTCATCTGTGGAAGTAGGGAGAGTGTTATTTGTTGATTAAGTGAATTAGAAAGTGTAAAATGCTTTAAAAGTGCCTGGCACTCAGTAAATACCCAATTAACTATAGGCTTCTTAAGTAACTCTCCAGCTAGTAAATATGCTAAGTATTATACATATGTTACAAACCTTATATTCATCTTATTATTTAATTACATTTAATCTTCACAACCACTCATCCCATTTTACAGGTGAGAAAATAGAGGCTCAGAGAGGTGAGGTCACAAAGCTTAGAAGCCAAATAGGTCTGACTCCAGAGCCACGCCCCTAACTACTGCCCCCCTACCTCCTTGTTTATGAGGGGTCCCTGCCCCTGGCAATGAGCCTGGATGACTCAAGTCACACCTCAGGCAGGCACTGTCTGCCAGGCCCTGGTCACTTGAAGGTGGCCCATGAGGCCCCTGCGGGCAGGAGGTCCAAGTCTAGCTGGGCCTGAGCCCTGCCACACCTAGTAAGTGTTCTCTTCCCTCCTGCTCCCTAGAGCTTTCTCTTGAGCCCCCATCACCAGAGGCCTTGGCCCAGGTGGGGCGGGGGCCAACGGGTGACAATGACCGATTTAGAAAGTAAAGTTGCTTCTCAAACAAATAAGAAAGAAGAGGAAAGAAAGAAATGGCCTGCCCGCTTCCTGCCCTACTCTCTCTCCCAGCACCTGGGGCCCAGCTGTGAGGTTTTCACTGCTTGTTTGTTCATCCTGCCTCGAGGAGCCTCTTAAAGCCCCAGCCCCCTCCTGATGGGCAGCGGGATGATTGTGGAGCCAGTGGAAATAAGTACCCTCCATGATTGTTGTATTGTTATTGTCTCAAGTATTGTTTTGGACAACAATACCAATAATCATAACAATCTGAGTTTCCTGCAGTTGGGAGAAGGGGGAGTGACCAACTTCAACTTGGGAGTGGCTATCCTGGCTCTGCAATTTCTGAGGCGTGAAGGCCTGGCCAGGTCATTCCTCCTCTCTGGGCCTCAGTTTCCTTGTCTGTAAAATGGGGATGGGGTGATGATGAGGGCTGGAAGAGGCAAGCATGAGGAGGTAAAGCGCTGTG